>NW_027459228.1:0-112589 GCF_050624435.1 Tenrec ecaudatus | reverse complement strand
CCTAGCCTTAGGCTAGGGAACCCTTAGGCTTAGGCTAACGCTAGGGCTCCCCTAGACTTAGGCTAGGGCTCCCCTAGCCTTAGGCTAGGGCTTTTCTAGACTTAGGTTAGGGCACCCCTAGGTTTAGGCTAAAGCTAGCGATCCCCAAGCCTTAGGCTAGGGCACCCCTAAGCTTAGGCTAAGGCTAGGGCACCCTAGCCTTAGGTTAGGGCTCCCCTAGCCTTAGGCTATGGAACCCCAAGGCTTAGGCTAAGGCTAGGGCTCCCCTACCCTTAGGCTAGGGCTCCCCTAGTCTTAGGCTAAGGCTAGGGCTCCCTGAGACTTAGGATAGGGCTCCCCTAGCCTTAGGCTAGGGCACCCCTAGGCTTAGGCTAAGGCTAAGGCTAGGGCTCCCCTAGCCTTAGGCTAGTGCTCCCCTAGCCTTAGGCTAGGGCACCCCTAGGCTTAGGCTAAGGCTAAGGCTCCCCTAGCCTTAGGCTAGGGCTCCCCTAGCCTTGGGCTAGCGCTCCGCTAGCCTTAGGCTAGGGCACCCCTAGGCTTAGGCTAAGGCTAGGGCTCCACTAGCCTTAGGCTAGGGCTTCCCTAGGCTTAGGCTAAGGCTAGGGCTACCCTAGCCTTAGGCTAGGGCTCCCTAGGCTTAGGCTAAGGCTAGGGCTCCCTAGCCTTAGGTTAGGGCTCCCCTAGCCTTAGGTTAAGGCACCCCTAGGCTTATGCTAAGGCTAGGGCTGCCCTAGCCTTAGGTTAGGGCACCCCTAGGTTCAGGCTAAGGCTAGCGCTCCCCTAGCTTAGGCTAGGGCACTTTTAGGCTTAGGCTAAGGCTAGGGCTCCCCTAGCATTAGGCTAGGGCACCCCTAGGCTTAGGCTAAGGCTAGGGCTCCCCTAACCTTAGTTTAGGGCTCCCCTAGCCTTAGGCTAGGGCACCCGTAGTTTTAGGCTAAGTCTAGGACTCCCCTAGCCTTAGGATAGGGCACCCCTAGCCTTATGCTAGGGCTCCCCTAACCTTAGGCTAGGGCACACCTAGCCTTAGGCTAGGGCTCCCCTAGCCTTAGGCTAGGTCTCCCATAGCCTTAGGCTAGGGCTCCTCTAGCCTTAGGCTAGCGCACCCCTAGGCTTAGGATAAGGCTAGGGCTCCCCTAGCCTTAGGCTAGGGCACCCCAAGGCTTTGGCTAAGGCTAGTGCTACCCTAGCCTTCGGCTAGGGCACACCTAGGTTTAGGCTAAGGCTAGGGCTCCCCTAGCCTTAGGCTAGGGCTCCCCTAGTCTTAGGCTAGGGCTCCCCGAGCCTTAGGCTACGGCTCCCCTAGTCTTAGGCTAGGTCTCCCCTAGCCTTAGGCTAGGGCACCCCTAGCCTTAATCTAGCGCTCCCCTAGCCTTAGGCTAGGGCACTCCAAAGCTTAGGCTAGCGCTCCCCTAGTGTTAGGTAAGGGCACCCCTAGGCTTAGGCTAGGGCTCCCCGAGCCTTAGGCTAGTGCTCCCCGAACCTTAGGCTATGGCTCCCCTAGCCTTAGGCTAGTGTTCCCCTAACCTTGGGCTAGGGCTCCCCTAGCCTTAGGCTAGGTCACCCCTGGGCTTAGGCTAAGGCTAGGTCTCCCCTAGCCTTAGGCTACGGCTCCCCTAGCCTTAGGCTAGTGCTCCCCTAGCCTTAGGCTAGGGCACCCCTAGGCTTATGCTAAGGCTAGGACTCCTCTAGCCGTAGACTAGGGCACCCCTAGGCTTAGGCTAAGGCTAGGGCTCCCCTAGCCTTAAGCTAGGGCTCCCCTAGCCTTAGGCTAGGGCTTTTCTAGCCTTAGGTTAGGGCACCCCTAGGCTTAGGCTAAGGCTAGGGCTCCCCTAGCCTTAGGCTAAGGCTCCCCTAGCCTTATGCTAGGGCTCCCCTAACCTTAGGCTAGGGCACCCCTAGGCTTAGGCTAAGGCTAGGGCTCCCCTAGCCTTTGGCTAGGGCTCCCCTAGCCTTAGGCTAGGGCTTTTCTAGCCTTAGGTTAGGGCACCCCAAGGCTTTGGCTAAGGCTAGGGCTCCCCTAGCCTTAGGATAGGGCTCCCCTAGCCTTAGACTAAGGCTCCCCTAGCCTTAGGCTACGCTCCCCTAGCCTTAGGTTAGGGCACCCCTAGGTTCAGGCTAAGGCTAGCGCTCCCCTAGCTTAGGCTAGGGCACTTTTAGGCTTAGGCTAAGGCTAGGGCTCCCCTAGCATTAGGCTAGGGCACCCCTAGGCTTAGGCTAAGGCTAGGGCTCACCTAGCCTTAGGTTAGGGCTCCCCTAGCCTTAGGCTAGGGCACCCATAGGCTTTGGCTAAGTCTAGGACTCCCCTAGCCTTAGGATAGGGCACCCCTAGCCTTATGCTAGGGCTCCCCTAACCTTAGGCTAGGGCACACCTAGCCTTAGGCTAGGGCTCCCCTAGCCTTAGGCTAGGTCTCCCCTAGCCTTAGGCTAGGGCTCCTCTAGCCTTAGGCTAGCGCACCCCTAGGCTTAGGATAAGGCTAGGGCTCCCCTAGCCTTAGGGTAGGGCACCCCAAGGCTTTGGCTAAGGCTAGGGCTCCCCTAGCCTTCGGCTATGGCACCCCTAGGCTTAGGATAAGGCTAGGGCTCCCCTAGCCTTCGGCTATGGCACCCCTAGGCTTAGGTTAAGGCACCGGCTCCCCTAGTCTTAGGCTAATGCTCCCCCATCCTTAGGCTAGGGCTCCCCTAGCCATAGGTTAGGGCACCCCAAGGCTTAGGCTAAGGCTATGTCTCCCCTAACCTTAGGCTAGGGCTCCCCTAGCCTTACGTTAGGGCAACCCTAGGCTTAGGCCAAAGCTAGGGATCCCCTAGGCTTAGGCTAGGGCACCTTTAGGCTTAGGCTAAGGCTAGGGCTCCCCTAGCCTTAGGCTAGGGCTCCCCTAGCCTTAGACTTGGGCTCCCCTAGGCTTAGGCTAAGGCTAGGGCTCCCCTAGTCTTAGGCTAGGGTTTCCCTAGCCTTAGGGTAGGGCACCCCTAGGCTTAGGCTAAGGCTAGGACTTCCCTTCCCTTAGGTTAGGGCTCCCCTAGCTCTATGCTAGGGCAGCCGTAGGCTTAGGCTAGGGCACACCTAGGCTTAGGCTAAGGCTAGGGCTCCCCTACCCTTAGGCTAGGGCACCCCAAGGCTTTGGCTAAGGCTAGGGTTCCCTTAGCCTTCGGCTAGGGCACACCTAGGTTTAGGCTAAGGCTAGGGCTCCCCTAGCCTTAGGCTAGGTCTCCCCTAGTCTTAGGCTAGGGCTCCTCTAGGCTTAGGCTAAGGCTAGGGCTCCCCGAACCTTAGGCTATGGCTCCCCTAGCCTTAGGCTAGTGTTCCCCTAACCTTAGGGTAGGGCACCCCTAGGCTTAGGCTAAGGCTAGGGCTCCCCTAGGCATAGGCTAGTGCTCCCCTAGCCTTAGGCTAGGGCACCCCTAGGCTTAGGCTAAGGCAATGGCTCCCCTAGCCTTAGGCTAGGGAAACCCTAGACTTAGGCTAGGGCTCCCCTAGTCTTGGGCTAGGGCTCCCCTAGCCTTAGGCTAGGGCTCCTCTAGGCTTAGGCTAAGGCTAGGGCTACCCTAGCCTTAATCTAGGGCTCCCCTAGCCTTAGGCTAAGGCACTCCAAGGCTTAGGCTAGCGCTCCCCTAGCGTTAGGTAAGGGCACCCCTAGGCTTAGGCTAGGGCTCCCGGAGCCTTAGGCTAGGGCTCCCCGAACCTTAGGCTATGGCTCCCCTAGCCTTAGGCTAGTGTTCCCCTAACCTTAGGGTAGGGCACCCCTAGGCTTAGGCTAAGGCTAGGGCTCCCCTAGGCATAGGCTAGTGCTCCCCTAGCCTTAGGCTAGGGCACCCCTAGGCTTAGGCTAAGGCAATGGCTCCCCTAGCCTTAGGCTAGGGAAACCCTAGACTTAGGCTAGGGCTCCCCTAGTCTTGGGCTAGGGCTCGCCTAGCCTTAGGCTAGGGCACCTCTAGGCTTAGGCTAAGGCTAGGGCTCCCCTAGCCTTAGGCTAGGGCTCCCCTAGCCTTAGGCTAGGGCACCCCAAGGCTTAGGTTAAGGCAATGGCTCCCCAGCCTTAGGCTATGGAAACCCTAGACTTAGGCTAGGGCTCCCCTAGCCTTAGGTTCGGGCACCCCTAGTCTTAGGCTAAGGCTAGGGCTCCCCTAGCCTTAGGCTAGGGCTCCATAGCCTTATGTTAGGGCACCCCTAGGCTTAGGCTAAGGCTAGGGGTCCCCTAGTGTTAGGTTAGGGCACCCCTAGGCTTAGGCTAAGGCTAGTGCTCCCTAGCCTTAGGTTAGGGCTCCCCTAGCCTCTAGGCTAGGGCACCCCTAGGCTTAGGCTAAGGCTAGGGCTCCCCTAGCGGTAGGTTAGAGGTCCCCTAGCCTTAGGCTAGGGCACCCCTAGCCTTAGGCTAAGCCTAGGACTATCCTAGCCTTAGGCTAGGGCTCCCCTAGCCTTATGATAGGGCTCCCCTAGCCTTGGGCTAGGGCTCCCCTAGCTTTAGGCGATGGCACCCCTAGGCTTAGGCTAAGGCTAGGGCTCCCCTAGCCTTAGGTTAGGGCACCCCTAGGCTTAGGCTAAGGCTAGGGCTCCCCTAGCCTTAGGCTAGGGCTCCATAGCATTACGTCGGGCACCCCTAGGCTTAGGTTAAGTCTAGGGCTCCCCTAACCTTAGGCTAGGGCTCCCTTAGCCTTAGGCTAGGGCTACCCTAGCCTTAGGTTAGGGCACCCCTAGGCTTAGGCTAAGGCTAGCGCTCCCCTAGCCTTAGTCTAGGGCAATTTTAGGCTTAGGCTAAGGCTGGGCTCCCCTAACCTTAGGCTAGGGCACCCCTAGGCTTAGGCTAAGGCTAGGGCTCCCCAAGCCTTAGGCTAGGGCTACCCTAGCCTTAGGATTGGGCTCCCCTAGCTGTAGGCTCGGGCACCCCTAGCTTTAGGCTCGTGCTCCCCTAGCCGTACGCTATGGCTCCCCTAGCCTTATGCTAGGGCACCCCTAGGCTTAGGCTAGGGCACCCCTAGGCTTATGCTAGGGAACCCCTAGGCTTAGGCTAAGGCTATGGCTCCCCTATCCTTAGGCTAGGTCACCCCTAGGCTTAGGCTAGGGCTCCCCCAAGCCTTAGACTCGGGTTCCCCTAGCCTTAGGGTGGTGCTCCCCTAGCCTTAGGCTCGAGCACCCCTAGCCTTTGGCTAGGGCAACCCTAGGCTTAGGCTAGGGTTCCCCTAGCCAAGGACTCGGGCTCCACTAGCCTTAGGCTCGTGCTCCCCTAGCCGACGCCTCGGGCACACCTAGCCTTAGGCTAGGGCTCCACTAGCCTTAGGCTAGGGCTCCTGCGTTACGCTAGGGCTCCCCTAGCCTTAGGCCAGGGCACCCCTAGGCTTAGGCCAAGGCTCCCCTAGCCTTAGGCGCATGCTCCCCTAGCCGTGGGCTGGGGCACACCTAGCCTTAGGCTAGGGCTCCCCTAGACTTAGGCAAGGGCTCCCCTAGCGTTACGCTAGGGCTCCCCTAGCCTTGGACCAGGGCACCACTAGGCTTAGGCCAGGGCTGCTCTAGCCTTAGGCTAGGGCTCTCTTAGCCTTAGGCTAGGGCACCCCTAGGCTTATGCTAAGGTTAGGGCTCCCCTAGCCTTAGGCTAAGTCTCCCCTAGCCTTAGGCTAGGGCTCCTCTAGCCTTAGGCTAGCGCACCCCAAGGCTTAGGATAAGGCTAGGGCTCCCCTAGCCTTAGGCTAGGGCACCCCAAGGCTTTGGCTAAGGCTAGGGCTCCCCTAGCCTTCGGCTAGGGCACACCTAGGTTTAGGCTAAGGCTAGGGCTCCTCTAGCCTTAGGCTAGGGCACCCCTAGGCTTATGCTAAGGTTAGGGCTCCCCTAGCCTTAATCTAGGGCTCCCCGAGTCTTTGGCTAGGGCTCCCCGAACCTTAGGCTATGGCTCCCCTAGCCTTAGGCTAGTGTTCCCCTAATTTTAGGCTAGGGCACCCCTAGGCTTAGGCTATGGCTAGGCCTCCCCTAGCCTTAGGTTAGTGCTCCCCTAGCCTTAGGCTAGGCACCCCTAGGCTTAGGCTAAGGCTAGGGCTCGCCTAGCCTTAGGCTAGGGCTCCCCTAGCCTTGGGTTATGCTCCCCTAGCCTTAGGCTAGGTCACCCCTGGGCTTAGGCTAAGGCTAGGTCTCCCCTAGCCTTAGGCTAGTGCTCCCCTAGCCTTAGGCTAGGGCACCCCTAGGCTTAGGCTAAGGCTAGGGCTCCTCTAGCCTTAGGCTAGGGCACTCCTAGGCTTAGGCTAAGGCTAGGGCTCCTCTAGCCTTTGGCTAGGGCTCCCCTAGCCTTAGGCTAGGGCTTTTCTAGCCTTAGGTTAGGGCACCCCTAGGCTTAGGCTAAGGCTAGGGCTCCCCTAGCCTTAGACTAAGGCTCCCCTAGCCTTAGGCTAGGGCTCCCCTAGCCTTAGGCTAGGGCACCCCTAGGCTTAGGCTAAGGCTAGGGCTCCCCTAGCCTTAGGCAAGTCTCCCCTAGCCTTAGACTAGAGCTCCCCTAGCCTTGGGCTAGGGCTCCCCTAGCCGTAGGTTAGGGCACCCTTGGCTTAGGCTAAGGCTAGGGCTCCCCTAGCCTTAGGCTAGGGCTCCTCAAGCTTTAGGCTATGGCTGCCCTAGCCTTAGGCTAGTGTACCCCTAACCTTAGGCTAGGGCACCCCTAGGCTTAGGCTAAGGCTAGGACACCCCTAGCCTTAGGCTAGTGCTCCCCTAGCCTTAGGCTTGGGCACCCTTAGGCTTAGGCTAATGCTAGGGCTCCCCTAGCCTTAGGCTAGGGCTCCCCTAGCCTTAGGCTAGGGCTTTTCTAGACTTAGGTTAGGGCACCCCTAGGTTTAGGCTAAAGCTAGCGATCCCCAAGCCTTAGGCTAGGGCACCCCTAAGCTTAGGCTAAGGCTAGGGCACCCTAGCCTTAGGTTAGGGCTCCCCTAGCCTTAGGCTATGGAACCCCAAGGCTTAGGCTAAGGCTAGGGCTCCCCTACCCTTAGGCTAGGGTTCCCCTAGGCTTAGGCTAAGGCTAGGGCTCCCTGAGACTTAGGATAGGCCTCCCTAGCCTTAGGCTAGGGCACCCCTAGGCTTAGGCTAAGGCTAAGGCTAGGGCTCCCCTAGCCTTAGGCTAGTGCTCCCCTAGCCTTAGGCTAGGGCACCCCTAGGCTTAGGCTAAGGCTAAGGCTCCCCTAGCCTTAGGCTAGGGCTACCCTAGCCTTGGGCTAGCGCTCCGCTAGCCTTAGGCTAGGGCACCCCTAGGCTTAGGCTAAGGCTAGGGCTCCCCTAGCCTTAGGCTAGGGCTCCCCTAGGCTTAGGCTAAGGCTAGGGCCTCTGAGCCTTATGCTCTGGCTCCACGAGCCTTACGTTAGGGCACCCGTAGGCTTAGGCCAAGGCTAGGGATCCTCTAGCCTTATGCTAGGGCACCTTTAAGCTTAGGCTAAGTCTAGGGCTCCCCTAGCCTTAGGCAAGGGAACCCCTAGGCTTAGGCTAAGCCTAGGGCTACCCTAGCCTTAGGCTAGGGCTCCCCTAGCCTTAGGCTAGGGCTCCCCTAGCCTTAGGCTAGGGCTCCCTAGGCTTAGGCTAAGGCTAGGGCTCCCTAGCCTTAGGTTAGGGCTCCCCTAGCCTTAGGTTAGGGCACCCCTAGGCTTAGGCTAAGGCTAGGGCTGCCCTAGCCTTAGGTTAGGGCACCCCTAGGTTCAGGCTAAGGCTAGCGCTTCCCTAGCTTAGGCTAGGGCACTTTTAGGCTTAGGCTAAGGCTAGGGCTCCCCTAGCATTAGGCTAGGGCACCCCTAGGCTTAGGCTAAGGCTAGGGCTCCCCTAGCCTTAGGTTAGGGCTCCCCTAGCCTTTGGCTAGGGCACCCGTAGGCTTAGGCTAATTCTAGGACTCCCCTAGCCTTAGGATAGGGCACCCCTAGCCTTATGCTAGGGCTCCCCTAACCTTAGGCTAGGGCACACCTAGCCTTAGGCTAGGGCTCCCCTAGCCTTAGGCTAGGTCTCCCCTAGACTTAGGCTAGGGCTCCTCTAGCCTTAGGCTAGCGCACCCCTAGGCTTAGGATAAGGCTAGGGCTCCCCTACCCTTAGGCTAGGGCACCCCAAGGCTTTGGCTAAGGCTAGGGCTCCCCTAGCCTTCGTCTAGGGCACACCTAGGTTTAGGCTAAGGCTAGGGCTCCCCTAGCCTTAGGCTAGGGCTCCCCTAGTCTTAGGCTAGGGCTCCCCTAGCCTTAGGCTAGGGCACCCCTAGCCTTAATCTAGCGCTCCCCTAGCCTTAGTCTAGGGCACTCCAAGGCTTAGGCTAGCGCTCCCCTAGTGTTAGGTAAGGGCACCCCTAGGCTTAGGCTAGGGCTCCCCGAGCCTTAGGCTAGTGCTCCCTGAACCTTAGGCTATGGCTCCCCTAGCCTTAGGCTAGTGTTCCCCTAACCTTAGGCTAGGGCACCCCTAGGCTTAGGCTATGGCTAGGCCTCCCCTAGCCTTAGGCTAGGGCAACCCTAGCCTTAGGCTAGGGCACCCCTAGGCTTAGGCTAAGACTAGGGCTCCCCTAGCCTTAGGCTAGGGCACCCCTAGTTTTAGGCTAAGGCTAGGGCTCCCCTAGCCTTAAGCTAGGGCTCCCCTAGCCTTAGGCTATGGCTTTCCTAGCCTTAGGTTAGTGCACCCCTAGGCTTAGGCTAAGGCTAGGGCTCCCCTAGCCTTAGGCTAGGGCACCCCTACGCTTAGGCTAAGGCTAGGGCTCCCCTAGCCTTAGACTAAAGCTCCCCTAGCCTTAGGCTAGGGCTCCCCTAGCCTTAGGTTAGGGCAGCCCTAGCCTTAGATTAGGGCACCCCTAGGTTCAGGCTAAGGCTAGCGCTCCCCTAGCTTAGGCTAGGGCACTTTTAGGCTTAGGCTAAGGCTAGGGCTCCCCTAGCATTAGGCTAGGGCACCCCTAGGCTTAGGCTAAGGCTAGGGCTCACCTAGCCTTAGGTTAGGGCTCCCCTAGCCTTAGGCTAGGGCACCCGTAGGCTTAGGCTAAGTCTAGGACTCCCCTAGCCTTAGGATAGGGCACCCCTAGCCTTATGCTAGGGCTCCCCTAACCTTAGGCTAGGGCACACCTAGCCTTAGGCTAGGGCTCCCCTAGCCTTAGGCTAGGTCTCCCCTAGCCTTAGGCTAGGGCTCCTCTACCCTTAGGCTAGCGCACCCCTAGGCTTTGGCTAAGGCTAGGGCTCCCCTAGCCTTAGGCTAGGGCTCCCCTAGGTTAGGCTAAGGCTAGGGCTCCCTGAGAGTTAGGCTAGGGTTCCGCTAGCCTTAGGCTAGGGCACCCCTAGGCTTAGGCTAAGGCTAGGGCTCCCCTAGCCTTAGGCTAGTGCTCCCCTAGCCTTAGGCTAGGGTACCCCTAGGCTTAGGCTAGGGCACCCCTAGGCTTAGGCTAAGGCTAGGGTTCCCCTAGTCTTAGGCTATGGCTCCCCTAGCCTTAGCTAGAGCTACCCTAGCCTTAGGCTAGGGCTCCCCAAGCCTTAGGCTAAGGCTCTCCTAGCCTTATGCTAGGGCACCCCTAGGCTTAGGTTAAGGCACGGGCTCCCCTAGTCTTAGGCTAATGCTCCCCCAACCTTAAGCTAGGGCTCCCCTAGCCTTAGGTTAGGGCACCCCAAGGCTTAGGCTAAGGCTATGTCTCCCCTAACCTTAGGCTAGGGCTCCCCTAGCCTTATGTTAGGGCACCCCTAGGCTTAGGCCAAAGCTAGGCATCCCCTAGGCTTAGGCTAGGGAACCTTTAGGCTTAGGCTAAGGCTAGGGCTCCCCTAGCCTTAGGCTAGGGCTCCCCTAGCCTTAGACTAGGGCTCCCCTAGGCTTAGGCTAAGGCTAGGGCTCCCCTAGACTTAGGCTAGGGTTTCCCTAGCCTTAGGCTAGGGCACCCCTAGGCTTAGGCTAAGGCTAGGACTTCCCTTCCCTTAGGTTAGGGCTCCCCTAGCTCTATGCTAGGGCACCCGTAGGCTTAGGCTAGGGCACACCTAGGCTTAGGCTAAGGCTAGGGCTCCCCTACCCTTAGGCTAGGGCACCCCAAGGCTTTGGCTAAGGCTAGGGCTCCCTTAGCCTTCGGCTAGGGCACACCTAAGTTTAGGCTAAGGCTAGGGCTCCCCTAGCCTTAGGCTAGGTCCCCCTAGTCTTAGGCTAGGGCTCCTCTAGGCTTAGGCTAAGGCTAGGGCTCCCCTAGCCTTAGGCTAGTGCTCCCCTAGCCTTAGGCTAGGGTACCCCTAGCCTTAATCTAGGGCTCCCCTAGCCTTAGGCTAAGGCACTCCAAGGCTTAGGCTAGTGCTCCCCTAGCGTTAGGTAAGGGCACCCCTAGGCTTAGGCTAGGGTCCCGGAGCCTTAGGCTAGGGCTCCCCGAACCTTAGGCTATGGCTCCCCTAGCCTTAGGCTAGTGTTCCCCTAACCTTAGGGTAGGGCACCCCTAGGCTTAGGCTAAGGCTAGGGCTCCCCTAGGCATAGGCTAGTGCTCCCCTAGCCTTAGGCTAGGGCACCCCTAGGCTTAGGCTAAGGCAATGGCTCCCCTAGCCTTAGGCTAGGGAAACCCTAGACTTAGGCTAGGGCTCCCCTAGTCTTGGGCTAGGGCTCCCCTAGCCTTAGGCTAGGGCACCTCTAGGCTTAGGCTAAGGCTAGGGCTCCCCTAGCCTTAGGCTAGGGCTCCCCTAGCCTTAGGCTAGGGCACCCCAAGGCTTAGGTTAAGGCAATGGCTCCCCTAGCCTTAGGCTATAGAAACCCTAGACTTAGGCTAGGGCTCCCCTAGCCTTAGGTTCGGGCACCCCTAGTCTTAGGCTAAGGCTAGGGCTCCCCTAGCCTTAGGCTAGGGCTCCATAGCCTTATGTTAGGGCACCCCTAGGCTTAGGCTAAGGCTAGGGCTCCCCTAGCGTTAGGTTAGGGCACCCCTAAGCTTAGGCTAAGGCTAGGGCTCCCCTAGCGTTAGGTTAGGGCACCCCAAGGCTTAGGTTAAGGCAATGGCTCCCCTAGCCTTAGGCTATAGAAACCCTAGACTTAGGCTAGGGCTCCCCTAGCCTTAGGTTCGGGCACCCCTAGTCTTAGGCTAAGGCTAGGGCTCCCCGAGCCTTAGGCTAGTGCTCCCTGAACCTTAGGCTATGGCTCCCCTAGCCTTAGGCTAGTGTTCCCCTAACCTTAGGCTAGGGCACCCCTAGGCTTAGGCTATGGCTAGGCCTCCCCTAGCCTTAGGCTAGGGCAACCGTAGCCTTAGGCTAGGGCACCTCTAGGCTTAGGCTAAGGCTAGGGCTCCCCTAGCCTTAGGCTAGGGCTCCCCTAGCCTTAGGCTAGGGCACCCCAAGGCTTAGGTTAAGGCAATGGCTCCCCTAGCCTTAGGCTATAGAAACCCTAGACTTAGGCTAGGGCTCCCCTAGCCTTAGGTTCGGGCACCCCTAGTCTTAGGCTAAGGCTAGGGCTCCCCTAGCCTTAGGCTAGGGCTCCATAGCCTTATGTTAGGGCACCCCTAGGCTTAGGCTAAGGCTAGGGCTCCCCTAGCGTTAGGTTAGGGCACCCCTAAGCTTAGGCTAAGGCTAGGGCTCCCCTAGCGTTAGGTTAGGGCACCCCAAGGCTTAGGTTAAGGCAATGGCTCCCCTAGCCTTAGGCTATAGAAACCCTAGACTTAGGCTAGGGCTCCCCTAGCCTTAGGTTCGGGCACCCCTAGTCTTAGGCTAAGGCTAGGGCTCCCCGAGCCTTAGGCTAGTGCTCCCTGAACCTTAGGCTATGGCTCCCCTAGCCTTAGGCTAGTGTTCCCCTAACCTTAGGCTAGGGCACCCCTAGGCTTAGGCTATGGCTAGGCCTCCCCTAGCCTTAGGCTAGGGCAACCTTAGCCTTAGGCTAGGGCACCCCTAGGCTTAGGCTAAGACTAGGGCTCCCCTAGCCTTAGGCTAGGGCACCCCTAGTTTTAGGCTAAGGCTAGGGCTCCCCTAGCCTTAAGCTAGGGCTCCCCTAGCCTTAGGCTATGGCTTTCCTAGCCTTAGGTTAGTGCACCCCTAGGCTTAGGCTAAGGCTAGGGCTCCCCTAGCCTTAGGCTAGGGCACCCCTACGCTTAGGCTAAGGCTAGGGCTCCCCTAGCCTTAGACTAAAGCTCCCCTAGCCTTAGGCTAGGGCTCCCCTAGCCTTAGGTTAGGGCAGCCCTAGCCTTAGATTAGGGCACCCCTAGGTTCAGGCTAAGGCTAGCGCTCCCCTAGCTTAGGCTAGGGCACTTTTAGGCTTAGGCTAAGGCTAGGGCTCCCCTAGCATTAGGCTAGGGCACCCCTAGGCTTAGGCTAAGGCTAGGGCTCACCTAGCCTTAGGTTAGGGCTCCCCTAGCCTTAGGCTAGGGCACCCGTAGGCTTAGGCTAAGTCTAGGACTCCCCTAGCCTTAGGATAGGGCACCCCTAGCCTTATGCTAGGGCTCCCCTAACCTTAGGCTAGGGCACACCTAGCCTTAGGCTAGGGCTCCCCTAGCCTTAGGCTAGGTCTCCCCTAGCCTTAGGCTAGGGCTCCTCTACCCTTAGGCTAGCGCACCCCTAGGCTTTGGCTAAGGCTAGGGCTCCCCTAGCCTTAGGCTAGGGCTCCCCTAGGTTAGGCTAAGGCTAGGGCTCCCTGAGAGTTAGGCTAGGGTTCCGCTAGCCTTAGGCTAGGGCACCCCTAGGCTTAGGCTAAGGCTAGGGCTCCCCTAGCCTTAGGCTAGTGCTCCCCTAGCCTTAGGCTAGGGTACCCCTAGGCTTAGGCTAGGGCACCCCTAGGCTTAGGCTAAGGCTAGGGTTCCCCTAGTCTTAGGCTATGGCTCCCCTAGCCTTAGCTAGAGCTACCCTAGCCTTAGGCTAGGGCTCCCCAAGCCTTAGGCTAAGGCTCTCCTAGCCTTATGCTAGGGCACCCCTAGGCTTAGGTTAAGGCACGGGCTCCCCTAGTCTTAGGCTACTGCTCCCCCAACCTTAAGCTAGGGCTCCCCTAGCCTTAGGTTAGGGCACCCCAAGGCTTAGGCTAAGGCTATGTCTCCCCTAACCTTAGGCTAGGGCTCCCCTAGCCTTATGTTAGGGCACCCCTAGGCTTAGGCCAAAGCTAGGCATCCCCTAGGCTTAGGCTAGGGAACCTTTAGGCTTAGGCTAAGGCTAGGGCTCCCCTAGCCTTAGGCTAGGGCTCCCCTAGCCTTAGACTAGGGCTCCCCTAGGCTTAGGCTAAGGCTAGGGCTCCCCTAGACTTAGGCTAGGGTTTCCCTAGCCTTAGGCTAGGGCACCCCTAGGCTTAGGCTAAGGCTAGGACTTCCCTTCCCTTAGGTTAGGGCTCCCCTAGCTCTATGCTAGGGCACCCGTAGGCTTAGGCTAGGGCACACCTAGGCTTAGGCTAAGGCTAGGGCTCCCCTACCCTTAGGCTAGGGCACCCCAAGGCTTTGGCTAAGGCTAGGGCTCCCTTAGCCTTCGGCTAGGGCACACCTAAGTTTAGGCTAAGGCTAGGGCTCCCCTAGCCTTAGGCTAGGTCCCCCTAGTCTTAGGCTAGGGCTCCTCTAGGCTTAGGCTAAGGCTAGGGCTCCCCTAGCCTTAGGCTAGTGCTCCCCTAGCCTTAGGCTAGGGTACCCCTAGCCTTAATCTAGGGCTCCCCTAGCCTTAGGCTAAGGCACTCCAAGGCTTAGGCTAGTGCTCCCCTAGCGTTAGGTAAGGGCACCCCTAGGCTTAGGCTAGGGTCCCGGAGCCTTAGGCTAGGGCTCCCCGAACCTTAGGCTATGGCTCCCCTAGCCTTAGGCTAGTGTTCCCCTAACCTTAGGGTAGGGCACCCCTAGGCTTAGGCTAAGGCTAGGGCTCCCCTAGGCATAGGCTAGTGCTCCCCTAGCCTTAGGCTAGGGCACCCCTAGGCTTAGGCTAAGGCAATGGCTCCCCTAGCCTTAGGCTAGGGAAACCCTAGACTTAGGCTAGGGCTCCCCTAGTCTTGGGCTAGGGCTCCCCTAGCCTTAGGCTAGGGCACCTCTAGGCTTAGGCTAAGGCTAGGGCTCCCCTAGCCTTAGGCTAGGGCTCCCCTAGCCTTAGGCTAGGGCACCCCAAGGCTTAGGTTAAGGCAATGGCTCCCCTAGCCTTAGGCTATAGAAACCCTAGACTTAGGCTAGGGCTCCCCTAGCCTTAGGTTCGGGCACCCCTAGTCTTAGGCTAAGGCTAGGGCTCCCCTAGCCTTAGGCTAGGGCTCCATAGCCTTATGTTAGGGCACCCCTAGGCTTAGGCTAAGGCTAGGGCTCCCCTAGCGTTAGGTTAGGGCACCCCTAAGCTTAGGCTAAGGCTAGGGCTCCCCTAGCGTTAGGTTAGGGCACCCCAAGGCTTAGGTTAAGGCAATGGCTCCCCTAGCCTTAGGCTATAGAAACCCTAGACTTAGGCTAGGGCTCCCCTAGCCTTAGGTTCGGGCACCCCTAGTCTTAGGCTAAGGCTAGGGCTCCCCTAGCCTTAGGCTAGGGCTCCATAGCCTTATGTTAGGGCACCCCTAGGCTTAGGCTAAGGCTAGGGCTCCCCTAGCGTTAGGCTAGGGCACCCCTAGGCTTAGGCTAAGTCTAGGAATATCCTAGCCTTAGGCTAGGGCTCCCCTAGCCTTATGATAGGGCTCCCCTAGCCTTGGCCTAGGGCTCCCCTAGCCTTAGGCGATGGCACCCCTAGGCTTAGGCTAAGGCTAGGGCTCCCCTAGCCTTAGGTTAGGGCACCCCTAGGCTTAGGCTAAGGCTAGGGCTCCCCTAGCCTTAGGCTAGGGCTCCATAGCCTTACGTCGGGCACCCCTAGGCTTAGGTTAAGGCTAGGGCTCCCCTAGCCTTAGGCTAGGACTCCCCTAGCCTTAGGCTAAGGCTACCCTAGCCTTAGGTTAGGGCACCCCTAGGCTTAGGCTAAGGCTAGCGCTCCCCTAGCCTTAGTCTAGGGCAATTTTAGGCTTAGGCTAAGGCTAGGGCTCCCCTAAACTTAGGCTAGGGCACCCCTAGGCTTAGGCTAAGGCTAGGGCTCCCCAAGCCTTAGGCTAGGGCTACCCTAGCCTTAGGCTAGGGCTCCCCTATCTGTAGGCTCGGGCACCCCTAGCCTTAGGCTCGTGCTCCCCTGGCCGTACGCTAAGGCTCCCCTAGCCTTATGCTAGGGCACCCCTAGGCTTAGGCTAGGGCACCCCTAGGCTTATGCTAGGGAACCCCTAGGCTTAAGCTAAGGCTATGGCTCCCCTATCCTTAGGCTAGTTCACCCTAGGCTTAGGCTAGGGCTCCCCCAAGCCTTAGACTCGGGTTCCCCTAGCCTTAGGCTGGTGCTCCCCTAGCCTTAGGCTCGGGCACCCCTAGCCTTTGGCTAGGGCAACCCTAGGCTTAGGCTAGGGTTCCCCTAGCCAAGGACTCGGGCTCCACTAGCCTTAGGCTAGGGCTCCTGCGTTACGCTAGGGCTCCCCTAGCCTTAGGCCAGGGCACCCCTAGGCTTAGGCCAAGGCTCCCCTAGCCTTAGGCTCGTGCTCCCCTAGCCGTGGGCTGGGGCACACCTAGCCTTAGGCTAGGTCTCCCCTAGACTTAGGCAATGGCTCCCCTAGCGTTACGCTAGGGCTCCCCTAGCCTTGGACCAGGGCACCACTAGTCTTAGGCCAGGGCTCCTCTAGCCTTAGGCTAGCGCTCTCCTAGCTTTAGGCTAGGGCACCCCTAGGCTTATGCTAAGGCTAGGGCTCCCCTAGCCTTAGGCTAAGGCTCTCCTAACCTTAGGCTACGGCACCCCTTGGCTTAGGCTAGGGCTACCCTAACCTTAGGCTAGGGCTCCCCTAGCCTTAGGCAAGGGCACCCATAAGCTTAGGCTAAGGCTAGGGCTCCCCTAGCCTTAGGGTAGGGCTCCACTAGTCTTAGGCCAGGGCAGCCCTAGGCTTAATCTAGGGCTCCCCTAGCCTTAGGCTAGGGCAACCCTAGGCTTAGGCTAAGGCTAGGGCTCCCCTAGCCTTAGGCTATGGCTCCCCTAGAATTAGGCTAGGGCTCCCCTAGCCTTAGGCTAGGACACCCCTAAGCTTAGGCTAAGGCTAGGGCTCCCCTAGCCTTAGGGTAGGGCTCCACTAGCCTTACGTTAGGGCACCCCTAGGCTTAGGCCAATGCTAGGGATCCCCTAGCCTTAGGCTAGGGCACCTTTAGGCTTAGGCTAAGGCTAGGGCTCCCCTAGGCTTAGGCTAAGGCTAGGTCTCCCTAGCCTTAGGTCATGGCTCCCCTACCCTTAGGCTAGGGCCCACCTAGGCTTAGGCTAAGGGTAGGGCTCCCCTAGCCTTAGGCTAGGGCTCCCCTAGCCTTAGGCAAGGGCACCCCTAGGCTTAGGCTAAGGCTAGGGCTCCCCTAGCCTTAGGCTAGGGCTCCATAGCCTTACGTTCGGGCACCCCTAGGCTTAGTCTAAGGCTAGGGCTCCCATAGTCTTAGGCTAGGGCTCCCCTAGCCTTAGGTTAGGGCATTTTTAGGCTTAGGCTAAGGCTAGGGCTCCCCTAGCCTGAGTTTCGGGCCCCCCTAGGCTTAGGCTAAGGCTAGTGCTCCCCTAGCCTTAGTTTAGAGCTCCCGTAGCCTTAGGCTAGGGCTTTTCTAGCCTTAGGTTAGGGAACCCCTTTACTTAGCCTAAGGCTAGCGCTCCTCTAGCCATAGGCTAGGGCACTTTTAGGCTTAGGCTAAGGCTAGGGCTCCCCTAGCCTTAGACCAGGGCACCCCTAGGCTTAGGCCAGGGCTCCCCTAGCCTTAGGCTAGGGCACCCCTACCCTTAGGCTAGGGCACCCATAGGCTTAGGTTAGGGCTCCCCTAGCCTTAAGCTAGGGCTCCCCTAGCGTTACGCTAGGGCTCCCCTAGCCTTAGGCCAGGGTTCCCCTTGGCTTAATACAGGGCTCCCCTAGCCTTAGGCTAGGGCTCACCAAGCCTTAGGCTAGGGCTCCCCTAGCCTTAGGGTAGGGCACCCCTAGTCTTAGGCCAAGGCTAGGGCTCCCTTAGCCTTAGGCTAGGGCTCCCCTAGCCTTAGAGTAGGGCTCCTCTAGCCTTAGGCTAGGGCACGACTAGGCTTAGGCTAAGGCTAGGGCTCCCCAGCCTTAGGCTGGGGCTCCCCTAGGCTTAAGCTAAGGCTAGGGCCCCCGAGCCTTAGGCTCTGGCTCCCCTAGCCTTACTTTAGGACACCCGTAGGCTTAGGCCAAGGCTAGGGATCCCCTAGCCTGATGCTAGGGCACCTTTAGGCTTAGGCTAAGGCTAGGGGTCCCCTAGCCTTAGGCTAGGGCACCCCTAGGCTTAGGCTAAGTCTAGGGCTCCCCTAGCCTTAGGCTAGGGCACCCCTAAGCTTAGGCTAAGGCTAGGGCTCCCCTAGCCTTAGGCTAGGGCTCCCCTAGCCTTAGGTTAAGGCTCCCCTCGCCTTAGGCTAGGGCTCCCCTAGCCTTAGGCTAGGGGTCCCCTAGGCTTAGGCTAGGGCTCCCCTAGCCTTAGGCTAAGGCTAGGGCTCCCTAGCCTTAGGTTAGGGCTCCCCTAGCCTTAGGCTAGGGCACCCCTAGGCTTAGGCTAAGGCTAGAGCTCCCCTAGCCTTAGGCTAGGGCACTTTTAGGCTTAGGCTAAGGCTAGGGCTCCCCTAGCCTTAGGCTATGGCACCCCTAGGCTTAGGCTAAGGCTAGGGCTCCCCTAGCCTTAGGTTAGGGCTCCCCTAGCTTTAGGCTAGGGCTCCCCTAGCCTTAGGCTAGGGCACCAGTAGGCTTAGGCTAAGTCTAGGGCTCCCCTAGCCTTCGCCTAGGGCTCCCCTAATCTTAGGCTAGGGCTCCCCAAGGCTTAGGCTAAGGCTAAGGCTCCCCTAGCCTTAGGCTAGCGCTCCCCTAGCGTTAGGTAAGGGCACCCCTAGGTTTAGGCTAGGGCTCCCCGAGCCTTAGGCTTAGGCTCCCCTAGCCTTAGGCTAGGGCACCCCTAGACTTAGGCTAAGGCTAGGGCTCCCCTAGCCTTGGGCTAGGGCTGCCCTAGCCTTAGGCTAGTGCTCCCCTAGCCTTAGGCGAGGGCACCCCTATGCTTAGGCTAAGGCTAGGGCTCCCTGAGACTTAGGCTAGGGCTCCCCTAGCCTTAGGCTAGGGCACCCCTATGCTAAGGCTAAGGCTAGGGCTCCCCGAGCCTTAGGTTAGGGCTCCCCTAGCCTTAGGCAAGGGCACCCCTTGGCTTAGGCTAAGGCTAGGGCTCCCCGAGCCTTACTAGGGCTCCCCGAACCTTAGGCTATGGCTGCCCTAGCCTTAGGCTAGTGTACCCCTAACCTTAGGCTAGGGCACCCCTAGGCTTAGGCTAAGGCTAGGGCTCCCCTAGCCTTAGGCTAGTGCTCCCCTAGCCTTAGGCTAGGGCACCCCTAGGCTTAGGCTAAGGCTAGAGCTCCCCTAGCCTTAGGCTAGGGCACTTTTAGGTTTAGGCTAAGGCTATTGCTCCCCTAGCCTTAGGCTAGCGCTCCCCTAGCGTTAGGTAAGGGCACCCCTAGGTTTAGGCTAGGGCTCCCCGAGCCTTAGGCTTAGGCTCCCCTAGCCATAGGCTAGGGCACTTTTAGGCTTAGGCTAAGGCTAGGGCTCCCCTAGCCTTAGACCAGGGCACCCCTAGGCTTAGGCCAGGGCTCCCCTAGCCTTAGGCTAGGGCACCCCTACCCTTAGGCTAGGGCACCCATAGGCTTAGGTTAGGGCTCCCCTAGCCTTAAGCTAGGGCTCCCCTAGCGTTACGCTAGGGCTCCCCTAGCCTTAGGCCAGGGTTCCCCTTGGCTTAATACAGGGCTCCCCTAGCCTTAGGCTAGGGCTCACCTAGCCTTAGGCTAGGGCTCCCCTAGCCTTAGGGTAGGGCACCCCTAGTCTTAGGCCAAGGCTAGGGCTCCCTTAGCCTTAGGCTAGGGCTCCCCTAGCCTTAGAGTAGGGCTCCTCTAGCCTTAGGCTAGGGCACGACTAGGCTTAGGCTAAGGCTAGGGCTCCCCAGCCTTAGGCTGGGGCTCCCCTAGGCTTAGGCTAAGGCTAGGGCCCCCGAGCCTTAGGCTCTGGCTCCCCTAGCCTTACTTTAGGACACCCGTAGGCTTAGGCCAAGGCTAGGGATCCCCTAGCCTGATGCTAGGGCACCTTTAGGCTTAGGCTAAGGCTAGGGGTCCCCTAGCCTTAGGCTAGGGCACCCCTAGGCTTAGGCTAAGTCTAGGGCTCCCCTAGCCTTAGGCTAGGGCACCCCTAAGCTTAGGCTAAGGCTAGGGCTCCCCTAGCCTTAGGCTAGGGCTCCCCTAGCCTTAGGTTAAGGCTCCCCTCGCCTTAGGCTAGGGCTCCCCTAGCCTTAGGCTAGGGGTCCCCTAGGCTTAGGCTAGGGCTCCCCTAGCCTTAGGCTAAGGCTAGGGCTCCCTAGCCTTAGGTTAGGGCTCCCCTAGCCTTAGGCTAGGGCACCCCTAGGCTTAGGCTAAGGCTAGAGCTCCCCTAGCCTTAGGCTAGGGCACTTTTAGGCTTAGGCTAAGGCTAGGGCTCCCCTAGCCTTAGGCTATGGCACCCCTAGGCGTAGGCTAAGGCTAGGGCTCCCCTAGCCTTAGGTTAGGGCTCCCCTAGCTTTAGGCTAGGGCTCCCCTAGCCTTAGGCTAGGGCACCAGTAGGCTTAGGCTAAGTCTAGGGCTCCCCTAGCCTTCGCCTAGGGCTCCCCTAATCTTAGGCTAGGGCTCCCCAAGGCTTAGGCTAAGGCTAAGGCTCCCCTAGCCTTAGGCTAGCGCTCCCCTAGCGTTAGGTAAGGGCACCCCTAGGTTTAGGCTAGGGCTCCCCGAGCCTTAGGCTTAGGCTCCCCTAGCCTTAGGCTAGGGCACCCCTAGACTTAGGCTAAGGCTAGGGCTCCCCTAGCCTTGGGCTAGGGCTGCCCTAGCCTTAGGCTAGTGCTCCCCTAGCCTTAGGCGAGGGCACCCCTATGCTTAGGCTAAGGCTAGGGCTCCCTGAGACTTAGGCTAGGGCTCTCCTAGCCTTAGGCTAGGGCACCCCTATGCTAAGGCTAAGGCTAGGGCTCCCCGAGCCTTAGGTTAGGGCTCCCCTAGCCTTAGGCAAGGGCACCCCTTGGCTTAGGCTAAGGCTAGGGCTCCCCGAGCCTTACTAGGGCTCCCCGAACCTTAGGCTATGGCTGCCCTAGCCTTAGGCTAGTGTACCCCTAACCTTAGGCTAGGGCACCCCTAGGCTTAGGCTAAGGCTAGGGCTCCCCTAGCCTTAGGCTAGTGCTCCCCTAGCCTTAGGCTAGGGCACCCCTAGGCTTAGGCTAAGGCTAGAGCTCCCCTAGCCTTAGGCTAGGGCACTTTTAGGCTTAGGCTAAGGCTATTGCTCCCCTAGCCTTAGGCT
This sequence comes from Tenrec ecaudatus, assembly GCF_050624435.1. NCBI lineage: Eukaryota > Metazoa > Chordata > Mammalia > Afrosoricida > Tenrecidae > Tenrec > Tenrec ecaudatus. The sequence goes on along the minus strand of NW_027459228.1, from coordinate 92,377 downwards.
AGCGCTCCCCTAGCGTTAGGTAAGGGCACCCCTAGGTTTAGGCTAGGGCTCCCCGAGCCTTAGGCTTAGGCTCCCCTAGCCTTAGGCTAGGGCACCCCTAGGCTTAGGCTAAGGCTAGGGCTCCCCTAGCCTTGGGCTAGGGCTCCCCTAGCCTTAGGCTAGTGCTCCCCTAGCCTTAGGCTAGTGCTCCCTTAGCCTTAGGCGAGGGCACCCCTATGCTTAGGCTAAGGCTAGGGCTCCCTGAGACTTAGGCTAGGGCTCCCCTAGCCTTAGGCTAGGGCACCCCTATGCTAAGGCTAAGGCTAGGGCTCCCCGAACCTTAGGTTAGGGCTCCCCTAGCCTTAGGCTAGGGCACCCCTAGGCTTAGGCTAAGGCTAGGGCTCCCCTAGCCTTAGGCTAGGGCTCCCCAAGCCTTAGGCTAGGGCTTTTCTAGACTTAGGTTAGGGCACCCTTAGGTTTAGGCTAAAGCTAGCGATCCCCAAGCCTTAGGCTAGGGCACCCCTAGGCTTAGGCTAAGGCTAGGGCACCCCTAGGCTTATGCTAAGGCTAGGGCACCCCTAGCCTTAGGCTATGGAACCCCAAGGCTTAGGCTAAGGTTAGGGCTCCCCTACCCTTAGGCTAGGGCTCCCCTAGGCTTAGGCTAATGCTAGGGCTCCCTGAGACTTAGGCTAGGGCTCCCCTAGCCTTAGGCTAGGGCACCCCTAGGATTAGGCTAAGGCTAGGGCTCCCCTAGCCTTAGGCTAGTGCTCCCCTAGCCTTAGGCTAGGGCACCCCAAGGCTTAGGCTAAGGCTAAGGCTCCCCTAGCCTTAGGTTAGGGCTCCCCTAGCCTTAGGCTAGGGCTCCCCTAGCCTTGGGCTAGCGCTCCCCTAGCCTTAGGCTAGTGCACCCCTAGGCTTAGGCTAAGGCTAGGGCTCCCCTAGCCTTAGGCTAGGGCTCCCCTAGGCTTAGGCTAAGGCTAGGGCCTCTGAGCCTTAGGCTCTGGCTCCCCTAGCCTTACGTTAGGGCACCCGTAGGCTTAGGCCAAGGCTAGGGATCCTCTAGCCTTATGCTAGGGCACCTTTAAGCTTAGGCTAAGACCAGGGCTCCCGTAGCCTTAGGCAAGGGCACCCCTAGGCTTAGGCTAAGGCTAGGGCTCCCCTAGCCTTAGGCTAGGGCTCCCTTAGCCTTAGGCTAGGGCTCCCCTAGGCTTAGGCTAAGGCTAGGGCTCCCTAGCCTTAGGTTAGGGCACCCCTAGCCTTAGGTTAGGGCACCACTAGGCTTAGGCTAAGTCTAGGACTCCCCTAGCCTTAGTCTAGGGCACCCCTAGCCTTATGCTAGGGCTCCCCTAACCTTAGGCTAGGGCACACCTAGCCTTAGGCTAGGGCTCCCCTAGCCTTAGGCTAGGCTCCCCTAGCCTTAGGCTAGGGCTCCCCTAGCCTTAGGCTAGGCTCCCCTAGCCTTAGGCTAGGGCTCCCCTAGCCTTAGGCTAGGCTCCCCTAGCCTTAGGCTAGGGCTCCCCTAGCCTTAGGCTAGGCTCCCCTAGCCTTAGGCTAGGGCTCCCCTAGCTTTAGGCTAGCGCACCCCTAGGCTTAGGATAAGGCTAGGGCTCCCCTAGCCTTAGGTTAGGCACCCCAAGGCTTTGGCTAAGACTAGGGCTCCCCTAGCCTTCGGCTAGGGCACAACTAGGTTTAGGCTAAGGCTACTGCTCCCCTAGCCTTAGGCTAGGGCTCCCCTAATCTTAGGCTAGGGCTCCCCTAGGCTTAGGCTAAGGCTAGGGCTCCCCTAGCCTTAGGCTAGTGCTCCCCTAGCCTTCGGCTAGGGCACCCCTAGCTTTAATCTAGGGCTCCCCTAGCCTTAGGCTAGGGCACTCCAAGTCTTAGGCTAGCGCTCCCCTAGTGTTAGGTAAGGGCACACCTAGGCTTAGGCTAGCGGTCCCCGAGCCTTAGGATAGGGCTCCCCGAACCTTAGGCTATGGCTCCCCTAGCCTTAGGCTAGTGTTCCCCTAACCTTAGGCTAGGGCACCCCTAGGCTTAGGCTATGGCTAGGCCTCCCCTAGCCTTAGGCCAGTGCTCCCCTAGCCTTAGGCTAGGCACCCCAAGGCTTAGGATAAGGCTAGGGCTCCCCTAGCCTTAGGCTAGGGCTCCCGTAGCCTTGGGCTAGGGCTCCCCTAGCCTTAGGCTAGGGCACCCCTGGGCTTAGGCTAAGGCTAGGTCTCCCCTAGCCTTAGGCTAGGGCTCCCCTAGCCTTAGGCTAGTGCTCCCCTAGCCTTAGGCTAGGGCACCCCTAGGCTTAGGCTAAGGCTAGGGCGCCTCTAGCCTTAAGCTAGGGCACCCCTAGGCTTAGGATAAGGCTAGGGCTCCCCTAGCCTTAGGCTAGGGCTTTTCTAGCCTTAGGTTAGGGCACCCCTAGGCTTAGGCTAAGGCTAGGGCTCCCCTAGCCTTAGGCTAAGATTCCCCTAGCCTTAGGCTAGGGCTCCCCTAGCCTTAGGCTAGGGCTCCCCTAGCCTTAGGCTAGGGCACCCCTAGGCTTAGGCTAAGGCTAGGGCAGCCCTAGCCTTAGGTTAGGGCTCCCCTAGCCTTAGGCTATGGCACCCCTAGGCTTAGGATAAGGCTAGGGCTCCCCTAGCGTTAGGCAGGGCTCCCCTAGGTTAGGCTAAGGCTAGGGCTCCCTGAGACTTAGGCTAGGGTTCCCCTAGCCTTAGGCTAGGGCACCCCTAGGCTTAGGCTAAGGCTAGGGCTCCCCTAGCCTTAGGCTAGTGCTCCCCTAGCCTTAGGCTAGGGTACCCCTAGGCTTAGGCTAGGGCACCCCTAGGCTTAGGCTAAGGCTAGGGTTCCCCTAGCCTTCGGCTAGGGCACCCCTAGGCTTAGGCTAAGGCTAGGGTTCCCCTAGCCTTAGGCTATGGCTCCCCTAGCCTTAGCTAGAGCTACCCTAGCCTTGGGCTAGGGCTCCCCTAGCCTTAGGCTAGCGCACCCCTAGGCTTAGGCTAAGGCTAGGGCTCCCCTAGCCTTAGGCTAGGGCTCCCCTAGCCTTAGGCTAGGGCTCACCAAGCCTTAGGCTAGGGCTCACCTAGCCTTATGCTAGGGCACCCCTAGGCTTAGGTTAAGGCACCGGCTCCCCTAGTCTTAGGCTAATGCTCCCCCAACCTTAGGCTAGGGCTCCCCTAGCCTTAGATTAGGGCACCCCAAGGCTTAGGCTAAGGCTAGGACTCCCCTAGGCTTAGGCTAGGGCACCTTTAGGCTTAGGCTAAGGCTAGGGCTCACCTAGCCTTAGGCTAGGGCTCCCCTAGCCTTAGACTAGGGCTCCCCTAGGCTTAGGCTAAGGCTAGGGCTCCCCTAGCCTTAGGCTAAGGTTCCCCTAGCTTTAGGCTAGGGCACCCCTAGGCTTAGGCTAAGGCTAGGGCTCCCCTTGCCTTAGGTTAGGGCTCCCCTGGCCCTAGGCTAGGGCACCCGTAGGCTTAGGCTAGGGCACCCCTAGGCTTAGGCTAAGGCTAGGGCTCCCCTACCCTTAGGCTAGGGCACCCCAAGGCTTTCCTAAGGCTAGGGCTCCCTTAGCCTTCGGCAAGGGCACACCTAGGTTTAGGCTAAGGCTAGGGCTCCCCTAGCCTTAGGCTTGATCTCCCCTAGTCTTAGGCTAGGGCTCCCCTAGGCTTAGGCTAAGGCTAGGGCTCCCCTAGCCTTAGGCTAGGGCTCCCCTAGCCTTAATCTAGGGCTCCCCTAGCCTTAGGCTAGGGCACTCCAAGGCTTAGGCTAGCGCTCCCCTAGCGTAAGGTAAGGGCACCCCTAGGCTTAGGCTAAGGCTAGGGCTCCCTGAGACTTAGGCTAGGGCTCCTCTATCCTTAGGCCAGGGCACCCCTAGGCTTAGGCTAAGGCTAGGGCTCACCTAGCCTTGGGCTAGGGCTCCCCTAGCCTTGGGCTAGGGCTCCCCTCGCCGTAGGCTAGGGCACCCCTAGGCTTAGGCTAAGGCTAGGGCTCCCCTAGCCTTAGGCAAGTCTCCCCTAGCCTTAGACTAGAGCTCCCCTAGCCTTGGGCTAGGGTTCCCCTAGTCGGAGGTTAGGGCACCCCTAGTCTTAGGCTAAAGCTAGGGCTCCCCTAGCCTTAGGCTAGGGCACCCCTAGGCTAAGGCTAAGGCTAGGGCTCCCCTAGCCTTAGGTTAGGGCTCCCCTAGCCTTAGGCGAGGGCACCCCTAGGCTTAGGCTAAGGTTAGGGCTCCCCGAGCCTTACAAGGGCTCCGCGAACCTTAGGCTATGGCTGCCCTAGCCTTAGGCTAGTGTACCCCTAACCTTAGGGTAGGGCACCCCTAGGCTTAGACTAAGGCTAGGGCTCCCCTAGCCTTAGGCTAGTGCTCCCCTAGGTTTAGGCTAAGGCTAGGGCTCCCCTAGCCTTAGGCTAGGGCTCCCCTAGCCTTAGGCTAGGGCTCCCCTAGCCTTAGGCTAGGGCTTTTCTAGACTTAGGTTAGGGCACCCCTTGATTTAGGCTAAAGCTAGCGATCCCCAAGCCTTAGGCTAGGGCAACCCTAGGCTTAGGCTAAGGCTAGGGCACCCCTAGCCTTAGGTTAGGGCTCCCCTAGCCTTAGGCTATGGAACCCCAAGGCTTAGGCTAAGGCTTGTGCTCCCCTACCCTTAGGCTAGGGCTCCCCTAGGCTTAGGCTAAGGCTAGGGCTCCCCTAGCCTTAGGCTATGGCACCCGTAGGCTTAGGCTAAGGCTATGGGTCCACTAGCCTTAGGTTAGGGCTCCCCTAGCCTTAGGCTAGGGCTACCCTAGCCTTGGGCTAGCGCTCCCCTAGCCTTAGGCTAGGGCACCCCTAGGCTTAGGCTAAGGCTAGGGCTCCCCTAGCCTTAGGCTAGGGCTCCCCTAGGCGTAGGCTATGGCTAGGGCCTCTGAGCCTTAGGCTCTGGCTCCCCTAGCCTTACGTTAGGGCACCCGTAGGCTTAGGCCAAGGCTAGGGATCCTCTAGCCTTATGCTAGGGCACCTTTAAGCTTAGGCTAAGTCTAGGGCTCCCCTAGCCTTAGGCAAGGGCACCCCTAGGCTTAGGCTAAGGCTAGGGCTCCCCTAGCCTTAGGCTAGAGCTCCCCTAGCCTTAGGCTAGGGCTCCCCTAGGCTTAGGGTAAGGCTAGGGCTCCCTAGCCTTAGGTTAGGGCTCCCCTAGCCTTAGGTTAGGGCACCCCTAGGCTTAGGCTAAGGCTAGGGCTCCCCTAGCCTTAGGCTAGGGCTCTCCTAGCCTTAGGTTAGGGCACCCCTAGGCTTAGGCTAAGGCTAGCGCTCCCCTAGCCTTAGGCTAGGGCACTTTAAGGCTTAGGCTAAGGCTAGGGCTCCCCTAGCCTTAGGCTAGGGCACCCCTAGGCTTAGGCTAAGGCTAGGGCTTCCCTAGCCTTAGGTTAGGGCTCCCCTAGCCTTAGGCTAGGGCACCCGTAGGCTTAGGCTAAGTCTAGGACTCCCCTAGCCTTAGGATAGGGCACCCCTAGCCTTATGCTAGGGCTCCCCTAACCTTAGGCTAGGGCTCCCCTAGCCTTAGGCTAGGGCTCCCCTAGCCTTAGGCTAGGGCTCCCCTAGCCTTAGGCTAGGGCTCCCCTAGCCTTAGGCTAGCGCACCCCTAGGCTTATGATAAGGCTAGGGCTCCCCTAGCCTTAAGCTAGGGCACACCAAGGTTTAGGTTAAGGCTAGGGCTCCCCTAGCCTTAGGCTAGAGCTCCCCTAGTCTTAGGCTAGGGCTCCCCTAGGCTTAGGCTAAGGGTAGGGCTCCCCTAGCCTTAGGCTAGTGCTCCCCTAGCCTTAGGCTAGGGCACCCCTAGCCTTAATCTAGGGCTCCCCTAGCCTTAGGCTAGGGCACTCCAAGGCTTAGGCTAGCGCTCCCCTAGTGTTAGGTAAGGGCACCCCTAGGCTTAGGCTAGGGCTCCCCGAGCCTTAGGCTAGGGCTCCCCGAACCTTAGGCTATGGCTCCCCTAGCCTTAGGCTAGTGTTCCCCTATCCTTAGGCTAGGGCACCCCTAGGCTTAGGCTATGGCTAGGCCTCCCCTAGCCTTGGGTTAGGGCTCCCCTAGCCTTAGGCTAAGGCACCCCTAGGCTTAGGCTAAGGCTAGGGCCGCCCCTAGCCTTAGGCTAGGGCTCCCCTAGCCTTAGGCTAGGGCTCCCCTAGCCTTAGGCTAGGGCTTTTCTAGACTTAGGTTAGGGCACCCCTAGGTTTAGGCTAAGGCTAGCGATCCCCAAGCCTTAGGCTAGGGCACGCCTAGGCTTAGGCTAAGGGTAGGGCACCCCTAGCCTTAGGTTAGGGCTCCCCTAGCCTTACGCTATGGAACCCCAAGGCTTAGGCTAAGGCTAGGGCTCCCCTACACTTAGGCTAGGGCTCCCCTAGGCTTAGGCTAAGGCTAGGGCTCCCTGAGACTTAGGCTAGGGCTCCCCTAGCCTTAGCCTAGGGCACCCATAGGCTTAGGCTAAGGCTAGGGCTCCCCTAGCCTTAGGCTAGGGCACCCCTAGGCTTAGGCTAAGGCTAAGGCTCCCCTAGCCTTAGATTAGGGCTCCACTAGCCTTAGGCTAGGGCTACCCTAGCCTTGGGCTAGCGCTCCCCTAACCTTAGGCTAGGGCACCCCTAGGCTTAGGCTAAGGCTAGGGCTTCGCTAGCCTTAGGCTAGGGCTCCCCTAGTCTTAAGCTAAGGCTAGGGGCTCTGAGCCTTAGGGTCTGGCTCCCCTAGCGTTACGTTAGGGCACCCGTGGGCTTAGGCCAAGGCTAGGGATCCTCTAGCCTTATGCTAGGGCACCTTTAAGCTTAGGCTAAGTCTAGGGCTCCCCTAGCCTTAGGCAAGTGCACCCCTAGGCTTAGGCTAAGGCTAGGGCTCCCCTAGCCTTAGGCTAGGGCACCCGTAGGCTTAGGCTAAGTCTAGGACTCCCCTAGCCTTAGGCTAGGGCACCCCTAGCCTTATGCTAGGGCTCCCCTAACCTTAGGCTAGGGCACACCTAGCCTTAGGCTAGGGCTCCCCTAGCCTTAGGCTAGGGCTCCCCTAGCCTTAGGCTAGGGATCCCCTAGCCTTAGGCTAGCGCACCCCTAGGCTTGGGATAAGGCTATGGCTCCCCTAGCCTTAGGCTAGGGAACACCAAGGTTTAGGCTAAGGCTAGGGCTCCCCTAGCCTTAGGCTAGGGCTCCCATAGCCTTAGGATAGGGCACCCCTAGCCTTAATCTAGGGCTCCCCTAGCCTTAGGCTAGGGCACTCCAAGGCTTAGGCTAGCGCTCCCCTAGTGTTAGGTAAGGGCACCCCTAGGCTTAGGCTAGGGCTCCCCGAGCCTTAGGCTAGGGCTCCCCGAACCTTAGGCTATGGCTCCCCTAGCCTTAGGCTAGTGTTCCCCTAACCTTAGGCTAGGGCATCCCTAGGCTTAGGCTATGGCTAGGCCTCCCCTAACCTTAGGCTAGTGCTCCCCTAGCCTTAGGCTAGGCACCCCTAGGCTTAGGCTAAGGCTAGGGCTCACCTAGCCTTAGGCTAGGGCTCCCCTAGCCTTGGGATAGGGCACCCCTAGCTTTAGGCTAGGGCAACCCTAGGCTTAGGCTAAGGGTAGGGCTCCCCTAGCCTTAGGCTAGGGCTCCCCTAGGCTTAGGCTAAGGCTAGGGCTCCCTGAGACTTAGGCTAGGGCTCCCCTAGCCTTAGGCTAGGGCACCCCTAGGCTTAGGCTAAGGTTAGGGCTCCCCTAACCTTAGGCTAGGGCACCCCTAGGCTTAGGCTAAGGCTAAGGCTCCCCTAGCCTTAGGTTAGGGCTCCCCTAGCCTTAGGCTAGGGCTACCCTAGCCTTGGGCTAGCGCTCCCCTAGCCTTAGGCTAGGGCACCCCTAGGCTTAGGCTAAGGCTAGGGCTCCCCTAGCCTTAGGCTAGGGCTCCCCTAGGCTTAGGCTAAGGCTAGGGCGTCAGAGCCTTAGGCTCTGGCTCCCCTAGCCTTACGTTAGGGCACCCGTAGGCTTAGGCCTAGGCTAGGGATCCTCTAGCCTTATGCTAGGGCACCTTTAAGCTTAGGCTAAGTCTAGGGCTCCCCTAGCCTTAGGCAAGGGCACCCCTAGGCTTAGGCTAAGGCTAGGGCTCCCCTAGTCTTAGGCTAGGGCTCCTCTAGCCTTAGGTTAGGGCTCCCCTAGGCTTAGGGTAAGGCTAGGGATCCCTAGCCTTAGGTTAGGGCTCCCCTAGCCTTAGGTTAGGGCACCCCTAGGCTTAGGCTAAGGCTAGGGCTCCCCTAGCCTTAGGGTAGGGCTCCCCTAGCCTTAGGTTAGGGCACCCCTAGGCTTAGGCTAACGCTAGCGCTCCCCTAGCCTTAGGCTAGGGCACTTTTAGGCTTAGGCTAAGGCTAGGGCACCCGTAGGCTTAGGCTAAGTCTAGGACTCCCCTAGCCTTAGGCTAGGGCACCCCTAGCCTTAGGCTAGGGCTCCCCTAACCTTAGGCTAGGGCACACCTAGCCTTAGGCTAGGGCTCCCCTAGCCTTAGGCTAGGGCTCCCATAGCCTTAGGCTAGGGCTGCCCTAGCCTTAGGCTAGCGCACCCCTAGGCTTAGGATAAGGCTAGGGCACACCAAGGTTTAGGCTAAGGCTAGGGCTCCCCTAGCCTTAGGCTAGTGCTCCCCTAGCCTTAGGCTAGGGCACCCCTAGCCTTAATCTATGGCTCCCCTAGCCTTAGGCTAGGGCACTCCAAGGCTTAGGCTAGCGCTCCCCTAGTGTTAGGTAAGGGCACATCTAGGCTTAGGCTAGGGCTCCCCGAGCCTTAGGCTAGGGCTCCCCGAACCTTAGGCTATGACTCCCCTAGCCTTAGGCTAGTGTTCCCCTAACCTTAGGCTAGGGCACCCCTAGGCTTAGCCTATGGCTAGGCCTCCCCTAGCCTTAGGCTAGTGCTCCCCTAGCCTTAGGCTAAGCACCGCTAGGCTTAGGCTATGGCTAGGTGTCCCCTAGCCTTAGGCTAGGGCTCCCCTAGCCTTGGGCTAGGGCTCCCCTAGCCTTAGGCTAGGGCACCCCTGGGTTTAGGCTAAGGCTAGGTCTCCCCTAGCCTTAGGATAGGGCTACCCTAGCCTTAGGCTAGTGCTCCCCTAGCCTTAGGCTAGGGCACCCCTAGGCTTAGGCTAAGGCTAGGGCTCCTCTAGCCTTAGGCTAGGGCACCCCTAGGCTTAGGCAAAGGCTAGGGCTCCCCTGGCCTTAGGCTAAGGCTCCCCTAGCCTTAGGCTAGGGCTCCCCTAGCCTTAGACTAGGGCACCCCTAGGCTTAGGCTAAGGCTAGGGCTCCCCTAGCTTTAGGCTAGGGCTCCCCTAGCCTTAGGCTAGGGATTTTCTAGCCTTAGGTTAGGGCACCCCTAGGCTTAGGCTAAGGCTAGGGCTCCCCTAGCCTTAGGCTAAGGCTCCTCTAGCCTTAGGCTAGGGCTCCACTAGCCTTAGGCTACGGCACCCCTAGGCTTAGGCTAAGGCTAGGGCACCCCTAACCTTCGGTTAGGGCTCCCCTATCCTTAGGCTATGGCACCCCTAGGCTTAGGTTAAGGCTAGGGCTCCCCTAGCCTTAGGCTAGGGATCCCCTAGGATAGGCTAAGGCTAGGGCTCCCTGAGACTTAGGCTAGGGCTCCCCTAGCCTTAGGCTAGGGCAACCCTAGGCTTAGGCTAGGGCACCCCTAGGCTTAGGCTAAGGTTAGGGTTCCCCTAGCCTTAGGCTATGGATCCGCTAGCCTTAGGCTAGAGCTACCCAAGCCTTGGGCTAGGGCTCCCCTAGCCTTAGGCTAGGGCACCCCTAGGCTTAGGCTAAGGCTAGGGCTCCCCTAGCCTTAGGCTAGGGCTCCCCTAGCCTTAGGCTAGGGCTCCCCTAGCCTTATGCTAGGGCACCCCTAGGCTTAGGTTAAGGCAAGGGCTTCCCTAGTCTTAGGCTAATGTTCCCCTAACCTTAGGCTAGGGCTCCCCTAGCCTTAGGTTAGGGCACCCCAAGTCTTAGGCTAAGGCTAGGGCTCCCCTAGCCTTACGTTAGGGCACCCCTAGGCTTAGGCCAAAGCTAGGGATCCCCTAGGCTTAGGCTAGGGCACCTTTAGGCTTAGGCTAAGGCTAGGGCTCACCTAGCCTTTGGCTAGGGCTCCCCTAGCCTTAGACTAGGGCTCCCCTAGGCTTAGGCTAAGGCTAGGGCTCCCCTAGCCTTAGGCTAGTGCTCCCCTAGCCTTAGGCTAAGACACCCCTAGCCTTAAGCTAGGGCTCCTCTAGCCTTAGGCTAGGGCACTCCTAGGCTTAGGCTAGTGCTCCCCTAGTGTTAGGTAAGGGCACCCCTAAGCTTAGGCTAGGGCTGCCCGAGCCTTAGGCTAGGGCTCCCCGAACCTTAGGCTATGGCTCCCCTAGCCTTAGGCTAGTGTTCCACTAACCTTAGGCTAGCGCACCCCTAGGCTTAGGATAAGGCTAGGGCTCCCCTAGCCTTAGGCTAGGGCACACCAAGGTTTAGGCTAAGGCTAGGGCTCCCCTAGCCTTAGGCTAGGGCACTCCAAGGCTTAGGCTAGCGCTCCCCTAGTGTTAGGTAAGGGCACCCCTAGGCTTAGGCTAGGGCTCCCCCAGCCTTAGGCTAGGGCTCCCCGAACCTTAGGCTATGGCTCCCCTAGCCTTAGGCTAGTGTTCCCCTAATCTTAGGCTAGGGCACCCCTAGACTTAGGCTATGGCTAGGCCTCCCCTAGCCTTAGGCTAGTGCTCCCCTAGCCTTAGGCTAGGCACCCCTAGGCTTAGGCTAAGGCTAGGGCTCACCTAGCCTTAGGCTAGGGCTCCCCTAGCCTTTGGCTAGGGCTCCCCTAGCTTTAGGCTAGGGCACCCCTAGGCTTAGGCTAAGGCTAGGGCTCCCCTAGCCTTAGGCTAGGGCTCCCCTAGTCTTAGGCTAGGGCTCCCCTAGCCTTAGGCTAGCGCACCCCTAGGCTTAGGATAACGCTAGGGCTCCCCTAGCCTTAGGCTAGGGCACACCAAGGTTTAGGCTAAGGCTAGAGCTCCCATAGCCTTAGGCTAGGGCACCCCTAGCCTTAATCTAGGGCTCCCCTAGCCTTAATCTAGGGCTCCCCTAGCCTTAGACTAGGGCACTCCAAGGCTTAGGCTAGCGCTCCCCTAGTGTTAGGTAAGGGCACCCCTAGGCTTAGGCTAGGGCTCCCCGAGCCTTAGGCTAGGGCTCCCCGAACCTTAGGCTATGGCTCCCCTAGCCTTAGGCTAGTGTTCCCCTAACCTTAGGCTAGGGCACCCCTAGGCTTAGGCTATGGCTAGGCCTCCCCTAGCCTTAGGCTAGTGCTCCCCTAGCCTTAGGCCAGGCACCCCTAGGCTTAGGCTAAGGCTAGGGCTCACCTAGCCTTAGGCTAGGGCTCCCCTAGCCTTGGGCTAGGGCACCCCTAGCTTTAGGCTAGGGCACCCCTAGGCTTAGGCTAAGACTAGGGCTCCCCTAGCCTTAGGCTAGGGCTCCCCTAGCCTTAGGCTAGGGCTTTTCTAGAATTAGGTTAGGGCATCCCTAGGTTTAGGCTACAGCTAGCGATCCCCAAGCCTTAGGCTAGGGCACCCCTAGGCTTAGGCTAAGGCTAGGACACCCCTAGACTTAGGTTAGGGCTCCCCTAGCCTTAGGCTATGGAACCCCAAGGCTTAGCCTAAGGCTAGGGCTCCCCTACCCTTAGGCTAGGGCTCCCCTAGGCTTAGGCTAAGGCTAGGGCTCCCTGAGACTTAGGCTAGGGCTCCCCTAGCCTTAGGCTAGGGCACCCCTAGGCTTAGGCAAAGGCTAGGGCTCCCCTAACCTTAGGCTAGGGCACCCCTAGGCTTAGGCTAAGGCTAAGGCTCCCCTAGCCTTAGGTTAGGGCTCCCTTAGCCTTAGGCTAGGGCTACCCTAGCCTTGGGATAGCGCTCCCCCAGCCTTAGGCTAGGGCACCCCTAGGCTTAGGCTAAGGCTAGGGCTCCCCTAGCCTTAGGCTAGGGCTCCCCAAGGCTTAGGCTAAGTCTAGGGCCTCAGAGCCTTAGGCTCTGGCTCCCGTAGCCTTACGTTAGGGCACCCGTAGGCTTAGGCCAAGGCTAGGGATCCTCTAGCCTTATGCTAGGGCACCTTTAAGCTTAGGCTAAGTCTAGGGCTCCCCTAGCCTTAGGCAAGGGCACCCCTAGGCTTAGGCTAAGGCTAGGGCTCCCCTAGTCTTAGGCTAGGGATCCGCTAGCCTTAGGTTAGGGCTCCCCAAGGCTTAGGGTAAGGGTAGGGATCCCTAGCCTTAGGTTAGGGCTCCCCTAGCCTTAGGTTAGGGCACCCCTAGGCTAAGGCTAAGGCTAGGGCTCCCCTAGCCTTAGGGTAGGGCTCCCCTAGCCTTAGGTTAGGGCACCCCTAGGCTTAGGCTAAGGCTAGGGCTCCCCTAGCCTTAGGCTAGGGCACCCCTAGCCTTAGGCTAGGGCACCCGTAGGCTTAGGCTCAGTCTAGGACTCCCCTAGCCTTAGGCTAGGGCACCCCTAGCCTTATGCTAGGCCTCCCCTAACCTTAGGCTAGGGCACACCTAGCCTTAGGCTAGGGCTCCCCTAGCCTTAGGCTAGGGCTCCCCTAGCCTTAGGCTAGGGCTCCCCTAGCCTTAGGCTAGCGCACCCCTAGGCTTAGGATAAGGCTAGGGCACACCAAGGTTTAGGCTAAGGTAAGGGCTCCCCTAGCCTTAGGCTAGTGCTCCCCTAGCCTTAGGCTAGGGCACCCCTAGCCTTAATCTAGGGCTCCCCTAGCCTTAGGCTAGGGCACTCCAAGGCTTAGGCTAGCGCTCCCCTAGTGTTAGGTAAGGGCACATCTAGGCTTAGGCTAGGGCTCCCCGAGCCTTAGGCTAGGGCTCCCCGAACCTTAGGCTATGACTCCCCTAGCCTTAGGCTAGTGTTCCCCTAACCTTAGGCTAGGGCACCCCTAGGCTTAGGCTAAGGCTAGGGCTCCCCTAGCTTTAGGCTACGGCTCCCCTAGCCTTAGGCTAGGGATTTTCTAGCCTTAGGTTAGGGCACCCCTAGGCTTAGGCTAAGGCTAGGGCTCCCCTAGCCTTAGGCTAAGGCTCCTCTAGCCTTAGGCTAGGGCTCCCCTAGCCTTAGGCTAGGGCACCCCTAGGCTTAGGCTAAGGCTAGGGCACCCCTAACCTTCGGTTAGGGCTACCCTATCCTTAGGCTATGGCACCCCTAGGCTTAGGTTAAGGCTAGGGCTCCCCTTGCCTTAGGCTAGGGATCCCCTAGGATATGCTAAGGCTAGGGCTCCTTGAGACTTAGGCTAGGGCTCCCCTAGCCTTAGGCTAGGGCACCCCTAGGCTTAGGCTAAGGTTAGGGCTCCCCTAGCCTTAGGCTAGTGCTCCCCTAGCCTTAGGCTAGGGCAACCCTAGGCTTAGGCTAGGGCACCCCTAGGCTTAGGCTAAGGTTAGGGTTCCCCTAGCCTTAGGCTATGGATCCCCTAGCCTTAGGCTAGAGCTACCCAAGCCTTGGGCTAGGGCTCCCCTAGCCTTAGGCTAGGGCACCCCTAGGCTTAGGCTAAGGCTAGGGCTCCCCTAGCCTTAGGCTAGGGCTCCCCTAGCCTTAGGCTAGGGCTCCCCTAGCCTTATGCTAGGGCACCCCTAGGCTTAGGTTGAGGCAAGGGCTTCCCTAGTCTTAGGCTAATGTTCCCCTAATCTTAGGCTAGGGCTCCCCTAGCCTTAGGTTAGGGCACCCCAAGTCTTAGGCTAAGGCTAGGGCTCCCCTAGCCTTACGTTAGGGCACCCCTAGGCTTAGGCCAAAGCTAGGGATCCCCTAGGCTTAGGCTAGGGCACCTTTAGGCTTAGGCTAAGGCTAGGGCTCACCTAGCCTTTGGCTAGGGCTCCCCTAGCCTTAGATTAGTGCTCCCCTAGCCTTAGGCTAAGACACCCCTAGCCTTAAGCTAGGGCTCCTCTAGCCTTAGGCTATGGCACTCCTAGGCTTAGGCTAGTGCTCCCCTAGTGTTAGGTAAGGGCACCCCTAAGCTTAGGCTAGGGCTCCCCGAGCCTTAGGCTAGGGCTCCCCGAACCTTAGGCTATGGCTCCCCTAGCCTTAGGCTAGTGTTCCACTAACCTTAGGCTAGCGCACCCCTAGGCTTAGGATAAGGCTAGGGCTCCCCTAGCCTTAGGCTAGGGCACACCAAGGTTTAGGCTAAGGCTAGGGCTCCCCTAGCCTTAGGCTAGGGCTCCCCTAGCCTTAGGCTAGGGCACCCCTAGCCTTAATCTAGGGCTCCCCTAGCCTTAGGCTAGGGCACTCCAAGGCTTAGGCTAGCGCTCCCCTTGTTAGGTAAGGGCACTACTAGGCTTAGGCTAGGGCTCCCCGAGCCTTAGGCTAGGGCTCCCCGAACCTTAGGCTATGGCTCCCCTAGCCTTAGGCTAGTGTTCCCCTAACCTTAGGCTAGGGCACCCCTAGGCTTAGGCTATGGCTAGGCCTCCCCTAGCCTTAGGCTAGTGCTCCCCTAGCCTTAGGCTAGGCACCCCTAGGCTTAGGCTAAGGCTAGGGCTCCCCTAGCCTTAGGCTATGGCTCCCCTAGCCTTGGGCTAGGGCTCCCCTAGCTTTAGGCTAGGGCACCCCTAGGCTTAGGCTAAGGCTAGGGCTCCCCTAGCCTTAGGCTAGGGCTCCCCTAGCCTTAGGCTAGGGCTCCCCTAGCCTTAGGCTAGGGCTCCCCTAGCCTTAGGCTAGGGCTTTTCTAGAATTAGGTTAGGGCATCCCTAGGTTTAGGCTACAGCTAGCGATCCCCAAGCCTTAGGCTAGGGAACCCCTAGGCTTAGGCTAAGGCTAGGGCACCCCTAGCCTTAGGTTAGGGCTCCCCTAGCCTTAGGCTATGGAACCCCAAGGCTTAGGCTAAGGCTAGGGCTCCCCTACCCTTAGGTTAGGGCTCCCCTAGGCTTAGGCTAAGGCTAGGGCTCCCCTAACCTTAGGCTAGGGCACCCCTAGGCTTAGGCTAAGGCTAAGGCTCCCCTATCCTTAGGTTAGGGCTCCCCTAGCCTTAGGCTAGGGCTACCCTAGCCTTGGGCTAGCGCTCCCCTAGCCTTAGGCTAGGGCACCCCTAGGCTTAGGCTAAGGCTAGGGCTCCCCTAGCCTTAGGCTAGGGCTCCCCTAGGCTTAGGCTAAGGCTAGGGCCTCTGAGCCTTAGGCTCTGGCTCCCCTAGCCTTACGTTAGGGCACCCGTAGGCTTAGGCCAAGGCTAGGGATCCTCTAGCCTTATGCTAGGGCACCTTTAAGCTTAGGCTAAGTCTAGGGCTCCCCTAGCCTTAGGCAAGGGCACCCCTAGGCTTAGGCTAAGGCTAGGGCTCCCCTAGCCTTAGGCTAGGGCTCCGCTAGCCTTAGGCTAGGGCTCCCCTAGGCTTAGGGTAAGGCTAGGGATCCCTAGCCTTAGGTTAGGGCTCCCCTAGCCTTAGGTTAGGGCACCCCTAGGCTTAGGCTAAGGCTAGCGCTCCCCTAGCCTTAGGCTAGGGCACTTTTAGGCTTAGGCTAAGGCTAGGCCTCCCCTAGCCTTAGGCTAGGGCACCCCTAGCCTTAGGCTAGGGCACCCGTAGGCTTAAGCTAAGTCTAGGACTACCCTAGCCTTAGGCTAGGGCACCCATAGCCTTATGCTAGGGCTCCCCTAGCCTTAGGCTAGGGCTCCCCTAGCCTTAGGCTAGGGCTGCCCTAGCCTTAGGCTAGCGCACCCCTAGGCTTAGGATAAGGCTAGGGCTCCCTTAGCCTTAGGCTAGGGCACACCAAGGTTTAGGCTAAGGCTAGGGCTCCCCTAGCCTTAGGCTAGTGCTCCCCTAGCCTTAGGCTAGGGCACCCCTAGCCTTAATCTAGGGCTCCCCTAGCCTTAGGCTAGGGCACTCCAAGGCTTAGGCTAGCGCTCCCCTAGTGTTAGGTAAGGGCACATCTAGGCTTAGGCTAGGGCTCCCCGAGCCTTAGGCTAGGGCTCCCCGAACTTTAGGCTATGACTCCCCTAGCCTTAGGCTAGTGTTCCCCTAACCTTAGGCTAGGGCACCCCTAGGCTTAGGCTATGGCTAGGCCTCCCCTAGCCTTAGGCTAGTGCTCCCCTAGCCTTAGGCTAGGCACCGCTAGGCTTAGGCTATGGCTAGGGCTCCCCTAGCCTTAGGCTAGGGCTCTCCTAGCCTTGGGCTAGGGCTCCCCTAGCCTTAGGCTAGGGCACCCCTGGGTTTAGGCTAAGGCTAGGTCTCCCCTAGCCTTAGGATAGGGCTACCCTAGCCTTAGGCTAGTGCTCCCCTAGCCTTAGGCTAGGGCACCCCTAGGCTTAGGCTAAGGCTAGGGATCCTCTAGCCTTAGGCTAGGGCACCCCTAGGCTTAGGCTAAGGCTATGGCACCCCTAACCTTAGGTTAGGGCTCCCCTATCCTTAGGCTATGGCACCCCTAGGCTTAGGTTAAGGCTAGGGCTCCCCTAGCCTTAGGGTAGGGCTCCCCTAGGATAGGCTAAGGCTAGGGCTCCCTGAGACTTAGGCTAGGGCTCCCCTAGCCTTAGGCTAGGGCACCCCTAGGCTTAGGCTAAGGCTAGGGCTCCCCTAGCCTTAGGCTAGTGCTCCCCTAGCCTTAGGCTAGGGCAACCCTAGGCTTAGGCTAGGGCACCCCTAGGCTTAGGCTAAGGTTAGGGTTCCCCTAGCCTTAGGCTATGGATCCTCTAGCCTTAGGCTAGAGCTACCCAAGCCTTGGGCTAGGGCTCCCCTAGCCTTAGGCTAGGGCTCCCCTAGCCTTAGACTAGGGCTCCCCTAGCCTTATGCTAGGGCACCCCTAGGCTTAGGTTAAGGCAAGGGCTTCCCTAGTCTTAGGCTAATGTTCCCCTAACCTTAGGCTAGGGCTCCCCTAGCCTTAGGTTAGGGCACCCCAAGTCTTAGGCTAAGGCTAGGGCTCCACTAGCCTTACGTTAGGGCACCCCTAGGCTTAGGCCAAAGCTAGGGATCCCCTAGGCTTAGGCTAGGGCACCTTTAGGCTTAGGCTAAGGCTAGGGCTCCCCTAGCCTTTGGCTAGGGCTCCCCTAACCTTAGGCTAAGACACCCCTAGCCTTAAGCTAGGGCTCCTCTAGCCTTAGGCTAGGGCACTCCTAGGCTTAGGCTAGTGCTCCCCTAGTGTTAGGTAAGGGCACCCCTAAACTTAGGCTAGGGCTCCCCGAGCCTTAAGCTAGGGCTCCCCGAACCTTAGGCTATGGCTCCCCTAGCCTTAGGCTAGTGTTCCACTAACCTTAGGCTAGGGCACCCCTAGGCTTAGGCTAAGGCTAGGGCTCCCCGAGCTTTAGGCTAGGGCTCCCATAGCCTTAGGCTATGGCACCGATAGGCTTAGGCTAAGGCTAGGGCTCCCTGAGCCTTACTAGGGCTCCCCGAACCTTAGGGTATGGCTCCCCTAGTCTTAGGTTAGTGTACCCCTAACCTTAGGCTAGGGCACCCCTAGGCTTAGGCTAAGGCTAGGGGTCCCCTAACCTTAGGCTAGGGCTTTTCTAGACTTAGGTTGGGGCACCCAGAGGCTTACGCTAAAGCTAGCGCTCCCCAAGCCTTAGGCTAGGGCACTTTTAGGCTTAGGCTAAGGCTAGGGCTCCCATAGCTTTAGGCTAAGGCTCCCCTAGCCTTAGGCTAGGGCTCCCCTAGCCTTAGGCTAGGGCACCCCTAGGCTTAGGCTAAGGCTAGGGCTCCCCTACCCTTAGGCTTGGGCTCCTCTAGGCTTAGGCTAAGGTTAGGGCTCCCTGTGACTTAGGCTAGGGCTCCCCTAGCCTTAGCCTAGGGCAACCCTAGGCTTAGGCTAAGGTTAGGGCTCCCCTAGCCTAAGGCTAGGGCACCCCTGAGCTTAGGCTAAGGCTAGGGCTCCCCTAGCCTAAGGCTAGGGCTCCGCTAGCCTTAGGATAGGGCTCCCCTAGCCTTAGGCTAGGGCACCACTAGGCTTAGGTTAAGGCAAGGGATCCCCGAGCCTTAGGCTAGGGCTCCCATATCCTTACGTTAGGGCACCCCTAGGCTTAGGCCAAGGCTAGGGATCCCCTCGCCTTAGGCTAGGGCACCTTTAGGCTTAGGCTAAGACTAGGGCTCCCCTAGGTTTAGGCTAAGGCTAGGGCTCCCTAGCCTTAGGATAGGGCTCCCCAAGCCTTAGGCTAGGGCACCCGTAGGCTTAGGCTAAGGCTAGGGCTCCCCTAGCCTTAGGCTAGGGCTCCCCTAGCCTTAGGTTAGGGCACCCCTAGGCTTGGGCTAAGGCTAGCGCTCCCCTAGCCTTAGGCTAAGGCTAGGGCTCCCCTAGCCTTAGGATAGGGCTCCCCTAGCCTTAGTCTAGGGCTCCCCTAGGCTTAGGCTAGGGCTCCCCTAGGCTTATGCTAAGGCTAGCGCTCCCCTAGCGTTAGGTAAGGGCACCCCTAGGCTTACACTAGGTCTCCCCGAACCTTAGGCTAGAGCTCCCCGAACATTAGGCTATGGCTCCCCTAGCCTTAGGGTAGTGTTCCCCTAACCTTAACCTAGGGCACCCCTAGGCTTAGGCTAAGGCTAGGTCTCCCCTAGCCTTGGGCTGGGGCTCCCCTAGCCTTAGGCTGGGGCTCCCCTAGCCTTAGGCTAGTGCTCCCCTAGCCTTAGGCTAGGGTACCCCTAGGCTTAGGCTAAGGCTAGGGCTCCTCTAGCCTTAGACTAGGGCACCCCTAGGCTTAGGCTAAGGCTAGGGCTCCCCTAGCCTTAGCCTAGGGCTCCCCTAGCCTTAGGCTAGGGCTTTTCTAGCCTTAGGTTAGGGCACCCCTAGGCTTAGGCTAAGGCTAGGGCAGCCCTAGCCTTAGGTTAGGGCTCCCCTAGCCTTAGGCTATGGCACCCCTAGGCTTAGGATAAGGCTAGGGCTCCCCTAGCCTTAGGCTAGGGCTCCCCTAAGTTAGGCTAAGGCTAGGTCTCCCTGAGACTTAGGCTAGGGCTCCCCTAGCCTTAGGCTAGGGTACCCCTAGGCTTAGGCTAAGGCTAGGGCTCCCCTAGCCGTAGGCTAGTGCTCCCCTAGCCTTAGGCTAGGGTACCCCTAGGCTTAGGCTAGGGCACCCCTAGGCTTAGGCTACGGCTAGGGTTCCCCTAGCCTTAGGCTATGGCTCCCCTAGCCTTAGCTAGAGCTACCCTAGCCTTGGGTTAGGGCTCCCCTAGCCTTAGGCTAGCGCACCCCTAGGCTTAGGCTAAGGCTAGGGCTCCCCTAGCCTTAGGCTAGGGCTCCACTAGTCTTAGGCTAGGGCTCACCTAGCCTTAGGCTAGGGCACCCCTAGGCTTAGGTTAAGGCACGGGCTCCCCTAGTCTTAGGCTAATGCTCCCCCAACCTTAGGCTAGGGCTCCCCTAGCCTTAGGTTAGGGCACCCCAAGGCTTAGGCTAAGGCTAGGTCTCCCCTAACCTTAGGCTAGGGCTCCCCTAGTCTTACGTTAGGGCACCCCTAGGCTTAGGCCAACGCTAGGGATCCCCTAGGCTTAGGCTAGGTCACCTTTAGGCTTAGGCTAAGGCTAGGGCTCCCCTAGCTTTAGGCTAGGGTTCCCCTAGCCTTAGACAAGGTCTCCCCTAGGCTTAGGCTAAGGCTAGGGCCTCTGAGCCTTAGGCTCTGGCTCCCCTAGCCTTACGTTAGGGCACCCGTAGGCTTAGGCCAAGGCTAGGGCTCCCCTAGCCTTAGGCTAGGGCTCCCCTAGCCTTAGGTTAGGGCACCCCTAGGCTTGGGCTAAGGCTAGCGCTCCCCTAGCGTTAGGTAAGGGAACCCCTAGGCTTACACTAGGGCTCCCCGAACCTTAGGCTAGAGCTCCCCGAACATTAGGCTATGGCTCCCCTAGCCTTAGGGTAGTGTTCCCCTAACCTTAAGCTAGGGCACCCCTAGGCTTAGGCTAAGGCTAGGGCTCCCCTAGCCTTAGGCTAGTGCTCCCCTAGCCTTAGCCTAGGGCACCCCTTGGCTTAGGCTAAGGCTAGGTCTCCCCTAGCCTTGGGCTGGGGCTCCCCTAGCCTTAGGCTAGTGCTCCCCTAGCCTTAGGCTAGGGCACCCCTAGGCTTAGGCTAAGGCTAGGGCTCCTGTAGCCTTAGGCTAGGGCACCCCTAGGCTTAGGCTAAGGCTAGGGCTACCCTAGCCTTAGGCTAGGGCTCCCCTAGCCTTAGGCTAGGGCTTTTCTAGCCTTAGGTTAGGGCACCCCTAGGCTTAGGCTAAGGCTAGGGCAGCCCTAGCCTTAGGTTAGGGCTCCCCTAGCCTTAGGCTATGGCACCCCTACGCTTAGGATAAGGCTAGGGCTCCCCTAGCCTTAGGCTAGGGCTCCCCTAAGTTAGGCTAAGGCTAGGTCTCCCTGAGACTTAGGATAGGGCTCCCCTAGCCTTAGGCTAGGGCACCCCTAGGCTTAGGCTAAGGTTAGGGTTCCCCTAGCCTTAGGCTATGGCTCCCCTAGCCTTAGCTAGAGCTACCCTAGCCTTGGGTTAGGGCTCCCCTAGCCTTAGGCTAGCGCACCCCTAGGCTTAGACTAAGGCTAGGGCTCCCCTAGCCTTAGGCTAGGGCTCCCTTAGCCTTAGGCTAGGGCTCCCCTAGCCTTAGGCTAGGGCTCACCTAGCCTTATGCTAGGGCACCCCTAGGCTTAGGTTAAGGCACGGGCTCCCCTAGTCTTAGGCTAATGCTCCCCCAAACTTAGGCTAGGGCTCCCCTAGCCTTAGGTTAGGGCACCCCAAGCCTTAGGCTAAGGCTAGGTCTCCCCTAACCTTAGGCTAGGGCTCCCCTTGCCTTACGTTAGGGCACCCCTAGGCTTAGGCCAAGGCTAGGGCTCCCCTAGCCTTAGGCTAGGGTTCCCCTAGCCTTAGGTTAGGGCACCCCTAAGCTTAGGCTAAGGCTAGGGCTCCCCTAGCCTTAGGTTAGGGCTCCCCTAGCCTTAGGCTAGGGCACCCGTAGGCTTAGGCTAGGGCACCCCTAGGCTTAGGCTAAGGCTAGGGCTCCCCTAGCCTAAGGCTAGGGCACCCCAAGGCTTTGGCTAATGCTAGGGCTCCCTTAGCCTTCGGCTAGGGCACACCTAGGTTTAGGCTAAGGCTAGGGCACCCCTAGCCGTAATCTAGGGCTCCCCTAGCCTTAGGCTAGGGCACTCCAAGGCTTAGGCTAGCGCTCCCCTAGCGTTAGGTAAGGGCGCCCCTAGCCTTAGGCTAGGGCTCCCCTAGCCTTGGGCTAGGACTCCCCTAGCCTTGGGCTAGAGATCCCTTAGCCTTAGGCTAGGGCACCCCTAGGCTTAGGCTAAGGCTAGGGCTCCCCTAGCTTTGGGCTAGGACTTCCCTAGCCTTAGGCTACTGCTCCCCTAGCCTTAGGCTAGGGCACCCCTAGGCTGTTGCTAAGGCTAGGGCTCCTCTAGCCTTAGGCTAGGGCACCCCTAGGCTTCGGCTAAGGCTAGGGCTCCCCTAGCTTTAGGCTAGGGCTCCCCTAGCTTTAAGCTAGGGCTCCCCTAGCCTTAGGCTAGGGCACCCCAAGGCTTAGGCTAAGGCTAGGGCACCGCTAACCTTAGGTTAGGGCTCCCCTATCCTTAGGCTATGGCACCCCTAGGCTTAGGTTAAGGGTAGGGCTCCCCTAGCCTTAGGCTAGGGCACCCCTAGGCTTAGGCTAAGGCTAGGGCTCCCCTAGCCTTAGGCTAGTGCTCCCCTAGCCTTAGGCTAGGGCAACCCTAGGCTTAGGCTAGGGCACCCCTAGGCTTAGGCTAAGTCTAGGGTCCCCTAGCCTTAGGCTATGGCTCCCCTAGCCTTAGGCTAGAGCTAACCAAGCCTTGGGCTAGGGCTCCCATAGCCTTAGGCTAGGGCACCGATAGGCTTAGGCTAAGGCTAGGGCTCCCTGAGCCTTACTAGGGCTCCCCGAACCTTAGGGTATGGCTCCCCTAGCCTTAGGTTAGTGTACCCCTAACCTTAGGCTAGTGCACCCCTAGGCTTAGGCTAAGGCTAGGGCTCCCCTAGCCTTAGGCTAGTGCTCCCCTAGCCTTAGGCTAGGGCTCCCCTAGCCTTAGGCTAGGGCTTTTCTAGACTTAGGTTAGGGCACCCTTAGGCTTACGCTAAAGCTAGCGCTCCCCAAGCCTTAGGCTAGGGCACTTTTAGGCTTAGGCTAAGGCTAGGGCTCCCATAGCCTTAGGCTAAGGCTCCCCTAGCCTTAGGCTAGGGCTCCCCTAACCTTAGGCTAGGGCACCCCTAGGCTTAGGCTAAGGCTAGGGCACCCCTAGCCTTAGGTTAGGGCTCCCCTAGCCTTGGGCTATGGAACCCCAAGGCTTAGGCTAAGGCTAGGGCTCCCTGAGACTTACGCTAGGGCTCCCCTAGCCTTAGGCTAGGGCACCCCTAGGCTTAGGCTAAGGCTAGGGCTCCCCGAGCCTTAGGCTAGGGCTCCCATAGCCTTAGGCTAGGGCACCGATAGGCTTAGGCTAAGGCTAGGGCTCCCTGAGCCTTACTAGGGCTCCCCGAACCTTAGGGTATGGCTCCCCTAGCCTTAGGTTAGTGTACCCCTAACCTTAGGCTAGGGCACCCCTAGGCTTAGGCTAAGGCTAGGGCTCCCCTAGCCTTAGGCTAGTGCTCCCCTAGCCTTGGGCTAGGACTCCCCTAGCCTTGGGCTAGAGATCCCTTAGCCTTAGGCTAGGGCACCCCTAGGCTTAGGCTAAGGCTAGGGCTCCCCTAGCCTTGGGCTAGGGCTTCCCTAGCCTTAGGCTACTGCTCCCCTAGCCTTAGGCTAGGGCACCCCTAGGCTGTTGCTAAGGCTAGGGCTCCTCTAGCCTTAGGCTAGGGCACCCCTAGGCTTCGGCTAAGGCTAGGGCTCCCCTAGCTTTAGGCTAGGGCTCCCCTAGCTTTAAGCTAGGGCTCCCCTAGCCTTAGGCTAGGGCACCCCAAGGCTTAGGCTAAGGCTAGGGCACCCCTAACCTTAGGTTAGGGCTCCCCTATCCTTAGGCTATGGCACCCCTAGGCTTAGGTTAAGGCTAGGGCTCCCCTAGCCTTAGGCTAGGGCACCCCTAGGCTTAGGCTAAGGCTAGGGCTCCCCTAGCCTTAGGCTAGTGCTCCCCTAGCCTTAGGCTAGGGCAACCCTAGGCTTAGGCTAGGGCACCCCTAGGCTTAGGCTAAGTCTAGGGTCCCCTAGCCTTAGGCTATGGCTCCCCTAGCCTTAGGCTAGAGCTAACCAAGCCTTGGGCTAGGGCTCCCATAGCCTTAGGCTAGGGCACCGATAGGCTTAGGCTAAGGCTAGGGCTCCCTGAGCCTTACTCGGGCTCCCCGAACCTTAGGGTATGGCTCCCCTAGCCTTAGGTTAGTGTACCCCTAACCTTAGGCTAGGGCACCCCTAGGCTTAGGCTAAGGCTAGGGCTCCCCTAGCCTTAGTCTAGTCCTCCCCTAGCCTTAGGCTAGGGCACCCCTAGGCTTAGGCTAAGGCTAAGGCTCCCCTTGCCTTAGGTTAGGGCTCCCCTAGCCTTAGGCTAGGGCACCCCTGGGCTTAGGCTAAGGCTAGGGCTCCCCTAGCCTAAGGCTAGGGCTCCGCTAGCCTTAGGATAGGGCTCCCCTAGCCTTAGGCTAGGGAACCACTAGGCTTAAGTTAAGGCATGAGCTCCCCTAGCCTTAGGTTAGGGCTCCCCTATCCTTACGTTAGGGCACCCCTAGGCTTAGGCCAAGGCTAGGGATCCCCTCGCCTTAGGCTAGGGCACCTTTAGGCTTAGGCTAAGGCTAGGGCTCCCCTAGGCTTAGGCTAAGGCTAGGGCTCCCTAGCCTTAGGTTAGGGCTCCCCTAGCCTTAGGCTAGGGCACCCGTAGGCTTAGGCTAAGGCTAGGGCTCCCCTAGCCTTAGGCTAGGGGTCCCCTAGCCTTAGGTTAGGGCACCCCTAGGCTTGGGTTAAGGCTAGCGCTCCCCTAGCCTTAGGCTAAGGCTAGGGCTCCCCTAGCCTTAGGTTAGGGCTCTCCTAGCCTTAGGCTAGGGCACCACTAGGTTTAGGCTAAGGCTATGGTTCCCTTAGCCTTAGGATAGGGCTCCCCTAGCCTTAGTCTAGGGCTCCCCTAGGCTTAGGCTAGGGCTCCCCTAGGCTTAGGCTAAGGCTAGCGCTCCCTTAGCGTTAGGTAAGGGCACCCCTAGGCTTACACTAGGGCTCCCCGAGCCTTAGGGTAGAGCTCCCCGAACCTTAGGCTATGGCTCCCCTAGCCTTAGGGTAGTGTTCCCCTAACCTTAAACTAGGGCACCAT
This sequence comes from Tenrec ecaudatus, assembly GCF_050624435.1. Taxonomy (NCBI): domain Eukaryota; kingdom Metazoa; phylum Chordata; class Mammalia; order Afrosoricida; family Tenrecidae; genus Tenrec; species Tenrec ecaudatus. The sequence goes on along the minus strand of NW_027459228.1, from coordinate 68,342 downwards.
TTGGCTTAGGCTAAGGCTAGGGCTCCCCTAGCCTTAGGCTAGTGCTCCCCTAGCCTTAGCCTAGGGCAGCCCTAGGCTTAGGCTAAGGCTAGGTCTCCCTTAGCCTTGGGCTGGGGCTCCCCTAGCCTTAGGCTAGGGAACCCCTAGGCTTACGCTAAGGCTAGGGCTCCCCTAGCCTAAGGCTACGGCTCCCCTAGCCTTAGGATAGGGCTCCCATATCCTTAGGCTAGGGCACCACTAGGCTTAGGTTAAGGCAAGGGCTCCTCTAGCCTTAGGCTAGGGCTCCCCTATCCTTACGTTAGGGCACACCTAGGCTTAGGCCAAGGCTAGGGATCCCCTCGCCTTAGGCTAGGGCACCTTTAGGCTTAGGCTAAGGCTAGGGCTCCCCTAGGCTTAGGCTAAGGCTAGGGCTCACTAGCCTTAGGTTAGGGTTCCCCTAGCCTTAGGCTAGGGCACCCGTAGGCTTAGGCTAAGGCTAGGTCTCCCCTAGCCTTAGGCTAATGCTCCCCTAGCCTTGGGCTGGGGCACTTTTAGGCTTAGGCTTAGGCTAGGGCTCCCCTAGCCTTATGCTAAGGCTCCCCTAGGCTTAGGCTAAGGCTAGGGCTCCCCTAGCCTTAGGTTAGGGCACCCCTAGGCTTGGGCTAAGGCTAGCGCTCCCCTAGCCTTAGGCTAAGGCTAGGGCTCCCCTAGCCTTAGGTTAGGGCTCCCCTAGCCTTAGGCTAGGGCACCCCTAGGTTTAGGCTAAGGCTATGGTTCCCCTAGCCTTAGGATAGGGCTCCCCTAGCCTTAGTCTAGGGCTCCCCTAGGCTTAGGCTAGGGCTCCCCTAGGCTTACGCTAGGGCTCCCCGAGCCTTAAGCTAGAGCTCCCCGAACCTTAGGCTATGGCTCCCCTAGCCTTACGGTAGTGTTCCCCTAACCTTAGGCTAGGGCACCCCTAGGCTTAGGCTAAGGCTAGGGCTCCCCTAGCCTTAGCTAGGGCTCCCCTAGCCTTGGGTTGGGGCTCCCCTAGCCTTAGGCTAGGGCACCCCTAGGCTTAGGCTAGGGCACCCCTAGGCTTAGGCTAAGGCTAGGGCTCCCCTAGCCTTAGGCTAGGGCTCCCCTAGCCTTAGGCTAGGGCACGCCTAGGCTTAGGCTAAGGCTAGGGCTCCCTGAGACTTAGGCTAGGGCTCCCCTTACCTTAGGCTAGGGCACCCCTAGGCTGAGGCTAAGGCGAGGGCTCCCCTAGCCTTAGGATAGGGCTCCCATAGCCTTAGGCTAGGGCACCCGTAGGCTTAGGCTAAGGCTAGGGCTCCCCTAGCCTTAGGCTAGGGCTGCCCTAGCCTTAGGTTAGGGCACCCCTAGGCTTGGGCTAAGGGTAGCGCTCCCCTAGCCTTAAGCTAAGGCTAGGGCTCCCCTAGCCTTAGGTTAGGGCTCCCCTAGCCTTAGGCTAGGGCACCCCTAGGTTTAGGCTAAGGCTATGGTTCCCCTAGCCTTAGGATAGGGCTCCCCTAGCCTTAGTCTAGGGCTCCCCTAGGCTTAGGCTAGGGCTCCCCTAGGCTTAGGCTAAGGTTAGCGCTCCCCTCGCATTAGGTAAGGGCACCCCTAGGCTTACACTAGGGCTCCCCGAGCCTTAGGCTAGAGCTCCCCGAATCTTAGGCTATGGCTCCCCTAGCCTTAGGGTAGTGTTCCCCTAACCTTAGGCTAGGGCACCCCTAGGCTTAGGCTAAGGCTAGGGCTCCCCTAGCCTTAGGCTAGTGCTCCCTTAGCCTTAGCCTAGGGCACCCCTAGGCTTATGCTAAGGCTAGGTCTCCCCTAGCCTTAGGCTAGGGCTCCCCTAGCCTTGGGCTGGGGCTCCCCTAGCCTTAGGCTGGGGCTCCCCAAGCCTTAGGCTAGGGCTCCCCTAGCCTTAGGCTAGAGCTTTTCTAGACTTAGGTTAGGGCACTCCTAGGATTAGGCTAGGGTTTTTCTAGACTTAGGTTAGGGCACTCCTAGGCTTAGGCTAAGGCTAGCGCTCCACAAGCCTTAGGCTAGGGCACTTTTAGGCTTAGGCTTAGGCTAGGGCTCCCCTAGCCTTATGCTAAGGCTCCCCTAGGCTTAGGTTAAGGCTAGGGCTCCCTGAGACTTAGGCTAGTGCTCCCCTAGCCTTAGGCTAGGGCACCCCTAGGCTTAGGCTAAGGCTAGGGCTCCCCTAGCCTTAGGCTAGTGCTCCCCTAGCCTTAGGCTAGGGCACCCCTAGGCTTAGGCTAAGGCTAGGGCTCCCCTAGCTTTAGGCTAGGGCTCCCCTAGCCTTAAGCTAGGGCTCCCCTAGCCTTAGTCTAGGGCACCCCTAACCTTAGGTTAGGGCTCCCCTATCCTTAAGCTATGGCACCCCTAGGCTTAGGTTAAGGCTAGGGCTCCCCTAGCCTTAGGCTAGGGCACCCCTAGGCTTAGGCTAGTGCTCCCCTAGCCTTAGGCTAGGGCAACCCTAGGCTTAGGCTAGGGCACCCCTAAGCTTAGGCTAAGGCTAGGGTCCCCTAGCCATAGGCTATGGCTCCCCTAGCCTAAGGCTATGGCACCCCTAGGCTTAGGCTAAGGCTAGGGCTCCCCTAGCCTTAGGCTATGGCTCCCCTAGCCTTAGGCTAGAGCTACCCAAGCCTTGGGATAGGGCTCCCCTAGCCTTAGGCTAGGGCACCCCTAGGCTTAGGCTAAGGCTAGGGCTCCCCTAGCCTTAGGCTAGGGCTCCCCTAGCCTTAGGCTAGGGCTCCCCTAGCCTTAGGCTAGGGCTCCCCTAGCCTTATGCTAGGGCACCCCTAGGTTTAGGTTAAGGCAAGGGCTTCCCTAGTCTTAGGCTAATGTTCCCCTACCCTTAGGCTAGGGCTCCCCTAGCCATAGGTTAGGGCACCCCTAGGCTTAGGCCAAAGCTAGGGATCCCCTAGGCTTAGGCTAGGGCACCTTTAGGCTTAGGCTAAGGCTAGGGCTCCCCTAGCCTTAGGCTAGGGCTCCCCTAGCCTTAGACTAGGGCTCCCCTAGGCTTAGGCTAAGGCTAGGGCTCCCCTAGCCTTTGGTTAGTGCTCCCCTAGCCTTAGGCTAAGACACCCCCAGCCTTAAGCTAGGGCTCCTCTAGCCTTGGGCTAGGGCACTCCTAGGCTTAGGCTAGTGCTCCCCTAGCGTTAGGTAAGGGCACCCCTAAGCTTAGGCTAGGGCTCCCCGAGCCTTAGGCTAGGGCTCCCCAAACCTTAGGCTATGGCACCACTAGGCTTAGGTTAAGGCATGGGCTCCCCTAACCTTGGGCTAGGGCTCCCCTATCCTTATGTTAGGGCACCCCTAGGCTTAGGCTAAGGCTAGGGCTCCCCAAGCCTTAGGCTAGGCTCCCATAGCCTTAGACTTGGGCACCGATAGGCTTAGGCTAAGGCTAGGGCTCCCTGAGCCTTACTAGGGCTCCCCGAACCTTAGGGTATGGCTCTCCTAGCCTTAGGTTAGTGTACCCCTAACCTTAGGCTAGGGCACCCCTAGGCTTAGGCTAAGGCTAGGGCTCCCCTAGCCTTAGGCTAGGGCTCCCCTAGCCTTAGGCTAGGGCTCCCCTAGCCTTAGGCTAGGGCTTTTCTAGACTTAGGTTAGGGCACCCTTAGGCTTACGCTAAAGCTAGCGCTCCCCAAGCCTTAGGCTAGGGCACTTTTAGGCTTAGGCTAAGGCTAGGGCTCCCATAGCCTTAGGCTAAGGCTCCCCTAGCCTTTGGCTAGGGCTCTCCTAGCCTTAGGCTAGGGCACCCCTGGGCTTAGGCTAAGGCTAGGGCACCCCTAGCCTTAGGTTAGGGCTCCCCTAGCCTTAGGCTATGGAACCCCAAGGGTTAGGCTAAGGCTAGGGCTCCCCTACCTTTAGGCTAGGGCTCCCCTAGAATTAGGCTAAGGCTAGGGCTCCCTGAAACTTAGGCTAGGGCTCCCCTAGCCTTAGGCTAGGGCACCCCTAGGCTTAGGCTAAGGCTAGGGCTCCCCTAGCCTTAGTCTAGTCCTCCCCTAGCCTTAGGCTAGGGCACTCCTAGGCTTAGGCTGAGGCTAAGGCTCCCCTAGCCTTAGGTTAGGGCTCCCCTAGCCTTAGGCTAGGGCACCCCTGGGCTTAGGCTAAGGCTAGGGCTCCCCTCGCCTAAGGCTAGGGCTCCGCTAGCCTTAGGATAGAGCTCCCCTAGCCTTAGGCTAGGGCACCACTAGGCTTAGGTTAAGGCATGGGCTCCCCTAACCTTGGGCTAGGGCTCCCCTATCCTTATGTTAGGGCACCCCTAGGCTTAGGCCAAGGCTAGGGATCCCCTCGCCTTAGGCTAGGGCACCTTTAGGCTTAGGCTAAGGCTAGGGCTCCCCTAGGCTTAGGCTAAGGCTAGGGCTCCCTAGCCTTAGGTTAGAGCTCCCCTAGCCTTAGGCTAGGGCACCCGTAGGCTTGGGCTAAGGCTAGGGCTCCCCTAGCCTTAGGCTAGGGCTCCCCTAGCCTTAGGCTAGGGCTCCCCTAGCCTTAGGTTAGGGCACCCCTAGGCTTGAGCTAAGGCTAGCGCTCCCCTAGCCTTAGGCTAAGGCTAGGGCTCCCCTAGCCTTAGGTTAGGGCTCCCCTAGCCTTAGGCGAGGGCACCCCTAGGTTTAGGCTAAGGCTATGGTTCCCCTAGCCTTAGGATAGGGCTCCCCTAGCCTTACTCTAGGGCTCCCCTAGGCTTAGGCTAGGGCTCCCCTAGGCTTAGGCTAAGGCTAGCGCTCCCTTAGCGTTAGGTAAGGGCACCCCTAGGCTTACACTAGGGCTCCCCGAACCTTAGGCTAGAGCTCCCCGAACCTTAGGCTATGGCTCCCCTAGTCTTAGGGTAGTGTTCCCCTAACCTTAAGCTAGGGCACCCCTAGGCTTAGGCTAAGACTAGGGCTCCCCTAGCCTTAGGCTAGTGCGCCCCTAGCCTTAGCCTAGGGCACCCCTAGGCTTAGGCTAAGGCTAGGTATCCCCTAGCCTTGGGCTGGGGCTCCCCTAGCCTTAGGCTAGGGCTCCCCTAGCCTTAGGCTAGGGCACCCCTAGGCTTAGGCTAAGGCTAGGGCTCCCCTAGCCTAAGGCTAGGGCTCCCCTAGCCTTAGGATAGGGCTCCCCTAGCCTTAGGCTAGGGCACCACTAGGCGTAAGTTAAGGCAAGGGCTCCCCTAGCCTTAGGCTAGGGCTCCCCTATCCTTACGTTAGGGCACCCCTAGGCTTAGGCCAAGGCTAGGGATCCCCTCGCCTTAGGCTAGGGCTCCCTTAGCCTTAGGTTAGGGCACCCCTAGGCTTGGGCTAAGGCTAGCGCTCCCCTAGCCTTAGGCTAAGGCTAGGGCTCCCCTAGCCTTAGGTTAGGGCTCCCCTAGCCTTAGGCTAGGGCACCCCTAGGTTTAGGCTAAGGCTATGGTTCCCCTAGCCTTAGGATAGGGCTCCCCTAGCCTTAGTCTAGGGCTCCCCTAGGCTTAGGCTAGGGCTCCCCTAGGCTTACGCTAGGGCTCCCCGAGCCTTAGGCTAGAGCTCCCCGAACCTTAGGCTATGGCTCCCCTAGCCTTACGGTAGTGTTCCCCTAACCTTAGGCTAGGGCACCCCTAGGCTTAGGCTAAGGCTAGGGCTCCCCTAGCCTTAGGCTAGTGCTCCCCAAGCCTTAGCCTAGGGCACCCCTAGGCTTAGGCTAAGGCTAGGTCTCCCCTAGCCTTAGGCTAGGTCTCCCCTAGCCTTAGGCTAGGTCTCCCCTAGCCTTGGGCTGGGGCTCCCCTAGCCTTAGGCTAGGGCACCCCTAGGCTTAGGCTAAGGCTAGGGCACCCCTAGGCTTAGGCTAAGGCTAGGGCTCCCTGAGACTTAGGCTAGGCCTCCCCTTACCTTAGGCTAGGACACCCCTAGGCTAAGGCTAAGGCGAGGGCTCCCCTTGCCTTAGGATAGGGCTCCCATAGCCTTAGGCTAGGGCACCCGTAGGCTTAGGCCAAGGCTAGGGCTCCCCTAGCCTTAGGCTAGGGCTCCCCTAGCCTTAGGTTAGGGCACCCCTAGGCTTGGGCTAAGGGTAGCGCTCCCCTAGCCTTAAGCTAAGGCTAGGGCTCCCCTAGCCTTAGGTTAGGACTCCCCTAGCCTTAGGTTAGGGCTCCCCTAGCCTTAGGCTAGGGCACCCCTAGGTTTAGGCTAAGGCTATGGTTCCCCTAGCCTTAGGATAGGGCTCCCCTAGCCTTAGTCTAGGGCTCCACTAGGCTTAGGCTAGGGCTCCCTTCGTGTTAGGTAAGGGCACCCCTAGGCTTACACTAGGGCTCCCCGAGCCTTAGGCTAGAGCTCCCCGAACCTTAGGCTATGGCTCCCCTAGCCTTAGGGTAATGTTCCCCTAAACTTAAGCTAGGGCACCCCTAGGCTTAGGCTAAGGCTAGGGCTCCCCTAGACTTAGGCTAGTGCTCCCCTAGCCTTAGCCTATGGCACTCCTAGGCTTAGGCTAAGGCTAGGGCTCCCCTAGCCTTAGGTTAGGGCTCCCCTAGCCTTAGGCTAGGGCACCCCTAGGTTTAGGCTAAGGCTATGGTTCCCCTAGCCTTAGGATAGGGCTCCCCTAGCCTTAGTCTAGGGCTCCCCTAGGCTTAGGCTAGGGCTCCCCTAGGCTTAGGCTAAGGTTAGCGCTCCCCTCGCATTAGGTAAGGGCACCCCTAGGCTTACACTAGGGCTCCCCGAGCCTTAGGCTAGAGCTCCCCGAATCTTAGGCTATGGCTCCCCTAGCCTTAGGGTAGTGTTCCCCTAACCTTAGGCTAGGGCACCCCTAGGCTTAGGCTAAGGCTAGGGCTCCCCTAGCCTTAGGCTAGTGCTCCCTTAGCCTTAGCCTAGGGCACCCCTAGGCTTATGCTAAGGCTAGGTCTCCCCTAGCCTTAGGCTAGGGCTCCCCTAGCCTTGGGCTGGGGCTCCCCTAGCCTTAGGCTGGGGCTCCCCAAGCCTTAGGCTAGGGCTCCCCTAGCCTTAGGCTAGAGCTTTTCTAGACTTAGGTTAGGGCACTCCTAGGATTAGGCTAGGGTTTTTCTAGACTTAGGTTAGGGCACTCCTAGGCTTAGGCTAAGGCTAGCGCTCCACAAGCCTTAGGCTAGGGCACTTTTAGGCTTAGGCTTAGGCTAGGGCTCCCCTAGCCTTATGCTAAGGCTCCCCTAGGCTTAGGTTAAGGCTAGGGCTCCCTGAGACTTAGGCTAGTGCTCCCCTAGCCTTAGGCTAGGGCACCCCTAGGCTTAGGCTAAGGCTAGGGCTCCCCTAGCCTTAGGCTAGTGCTCCCCTAGCCTTAGGCTAGGGCACCCCTAGGCTTAGGCTAAGGCTAGGGCTCCCCTAGCTTTAGGCTAGGGCTCCCCTAGCCTTAAGCAAGGGCTCCCCTAGCCTTAGTCTAGGGCACCCCTAACCTTAGGTTAGGGCTCCCCTATCCTTAAGCTATGGCACCCCTAGGCTTAGGTTAAGGCTAGGGCTCCCCTAGCCTTAGGCTAGGGCACCCCTAGGCTTAGGCTAGTGCTCCCCTAGCCTTAGGCTAGGGCAACCCTAGGCTTAGGCTAGGGCACCCCTAGGCTTAGGCTAAGGCTAGGGTCCCCTAGCCATAGGCTATGGCTCCCCTAGCCTAAGGCTAGGGCACCCCTAGGCTTAGGCTAAGGCTAGGGCTCCCCTAGCCTTAGGCTATGGCTCCCCTAGCCTTAGGCTAGAGCTACCCAAGCCTTGGGATAGGGCTCCCCTAGCCTTAGGCTAGGGCACCCCTAGGCTTTGGCTAAGGCTAGGGCTCCCCTAGCCTTAGGCTAGGGCTCCCCTAGCCTTAGGCTAGGGCTCCCCTAGCCTTAGGCTAGGGCTCCCCTAGCCTTATGCTAGGGCACCCCTAGGTTTAGGTTAAGGCAAGGGCTTCCCTAGTCTTAGGCTAATGTTCCCCTACCCTTAGGCTAGGGCTCCCCTAGCCATAGGTTAGGGCACCCCTAGGCTTAGGCCAAAGCTAGGGATCCCCTAGGCTTAGGCTAGGGCACCTTTAGGCTTAGGCTAAGGCTAGGGCTCCCCTAGCCTTAGGCTAGGGCTCCCCTAGCCTTAGACTAGGGCTCCCCTAGGCTTAGGCTAAGGCTAGGGCTCCCCTAGCCTTTGGTTAGTGCTCCCCTAGCCTTAGGCTAAGACACCCCCAGCCTTAAGCTAGGGCTCCTCTAGCCTTGGGCTAGGGCACTCCTAGGCTTAGGCTAGTGCTCCCCTAGCGTTAGGTAAGGGCACCCCTAAGCTTAGGCTAGGGCTCCCCGAGCCTTAGGCTAGGGCTCCCCGAACCTTAGGCTATGGCACCACTAGGCTTAGGTTAAGGCATGGGCTCCCCTAACCTTGGGCTAGGGCTCCCCTATCCTTATGTTAGGGCACCCCTAGGCTTAGGCTAAGGCTAGGGCTCCCCAAGCCTTAGGCTAGGCTCCCATAGCCTTAGACTTGGGCACCGATAGGCTTAGGCTAAGGCTAGGGCTCCCTGAGCCTTACTAGGGCTCCCCGAACCTTAGGGTATGGCTCTCCTAGCCTTAGGTTAGTGTACCCCTAACCTTAGGCTAGGGCACCCCTAGGCTTAGGCTAAGGCTAGGGCTCCCCTAGCCTTAGGCTAGGGCTCCCCTAGCCTTAGGCTAGGGCTCCCCTAGCCTTAGGCTAGGGCTTTTCTAGACTTAGGTTAGGGCACCCTTAGGCTTACGCTAAAGCTAGCGCTCCCCAAGCCTTAGGCTAGGGCACTTTTAGGCTTAGGCTAAGGCTAGGGCTCCCATAGCCTTAGGCTAAGGCTCCCCTAGCCTTTGGCTAGGGCTCTCCTAGCCTTAGGCTAGGGCACCCCTGGGCTTAGGCTAAGGCTAGGGCACCCCTAGCCTTAGGTTAGGGCTCCCCTAGCCTTAGGCTATGGAACCCCAAGGGTTAGGCTAAGGCTAGGGCTCCCCTACCTTTAGGCTAGGGCTCCCCTAGAATTAGGCTAAGGCTAGGGCTCCCTGAAACTTAGGCTAGGGCTCCCCTAGCCTTAGGCTAGGGCACCCCTAGGCTTAGGCTAAGGCTAGGGCTCCCCTAGCCTTAGTCTAGTCCTCCCCTAGCCTTAGGCTAGGGCACTCCTAGGCTTAGGCTAAGGCTAAGGCTCCCCTAGCCTTAGGTTAGGGCTCCCCTAGCCTTAGGCTAGGGCACCCCTGGGCTTAGGCTAAGGCTAGGGCTCCCCTCGCCTAAGGCTAGGGCTCCGCTAGCCTTAGGATAGAGCTCCCCTAGCCTTAGGCTAGGGCACCACTAGGCTTAGGTTAAGGCATGGGCTCCCCTAACCTTGGGCTAGGGCTCCCCTATCCTTATGTTAGGGCACCCCTAGGCTTAGGCCAAGGCTAGGGATCCCCTCGCCTTAGGCTAGGGCACCTTTAGGCTTAGGCTAAGGCTAGGGCTCCCCTAGGCTTAGGCTAAGGCTAGGGCTCCCTAGCCTTAGGTTAGAGCTCCCCTAGCCTTAGGCTAGGGCACCCGTAGGCTTGGGCTAAGGCTAGGGCTCCCCTAGCCTTAGGCTAGGGCTCCCCTAGCCTTAGGCTAGGGCTCCCCTAGCCTTAGGTTAGGGCACCCCTAGGCTTGAGCTAAGGCTAGCGCTCCCCTAGCCTTAGGCTAAGGCTAGGGCTCCCCTAGCCTTAGGTTAGGGCTCCCCTAGCCTTAGGCGAGGGCACCCCTAGGTTTAGGCTAAGGCTATGGTTCCCCTAGCCTTAGGATAGGGCTCCCCTAGCCTTACTCTAGGGCTCCCCTAGGCTTAGGCTAGGGCTCCCCTAGGCTTAGGCTAAGGCTAGCGCTCCCTTAGCGTTAGGTAAGGGCACCCCTAGGCTTACACTAGGGCTCCCCGAGCCTTAGGCTAGAGCTCCCCGAACCTTAGGCTATGGCTCCCCTAGTCTTAGGGTAGTGTTCCCCTAACCTTAAGCTAGGGCACCCCTAGGCTTAGGCTAAGACTAGGGCTCCCCTAGCCTTAGGCTAGTGCGCCCCTAGCCTTAGCCTAGGGCACCCCTAGGCTTAGGCTAAGGCTAGGTATCCCCTAGCCTTGGGCTGGGGCTCCCCTAGCCTTAGGCTAGGGCTCCCCTAGCCTTAGGCTAGGGCACCCCTAGGCTTAGGCTAAGGCTAGGGCTCCCCTAGCCTAAGGCTAGGGCTCCCCTAGCCTTAGGCTAGAGCTACCCAAGCCTTGGGATAGGGCTCCCCTAGCCTTAGGCTAGGGCACCCCTAGGCTTAGGCTAAGGCTAGGGCTCCCCTAGCCTTAGGCTAGGGCTCCCCTAGCCTTAGGCTAGGGCTCCCCTAGCCTTAGGCTAGGGCTCCCCTAGCCTTATGCTAGGGCACCCCTAGGTTTAGGTTAAGGCAAGGGCTTCCCTAGTCTTAGGCTAATGTTCCCCTACCCTTAGGGTAGGGCTCCCCTAGCCATAGGTTAGGGCACCCCTAGGCTTAGGCCAAAGCTAGGGATCCCCTAGGCTTAGGCTAGGGCACCTTTAGGCTTAGGCTAAGGCTAGGGCTCCCCTAGCCTTAGGCTAGGGCTCCCCTAGCCTTAGACTAGGGCTCCCCTAGGCTTAGGCTAAGGCTAGGGCTCCCCTAGCCTTTGGTTAGTGCTCCCCTAGCCTTAGGCTAAGACACCCCCAGCCTTAAGCTAGGGCTCCTCTAGCCTTGGGCTAGGGCACTCCTAGGCTTAGGCTAGTGCTCCCCTAGCGTTAGGTAAGGGCACCCCTAAGCTTAGGCTAGGGCTCCCCGAGCCTTAGGCTAGGGCTCCCCGAACCTTAGGCTATGGCACCACTAGGCTTAGGTTAAGGCATGGGCTCCCCTAACCTTGGGCTAGGGCTCCCCTATCCTTATGTTAGGGCACCCCTAGGCTTAGGCTAAGGCTAGGGCTCCCCAAGCCTTAGGCTAGGCTCCCATAGCCTTAGACTTGGGCACCGATAGGCTTAGGCTAAGGCTAGGGCTCCCTGAGCCTTACTAGGGCTCCCCGAACCTTAGGGTATGGCTCTCCTAGCCTTAGGTTAGTGTACCCCTAACCTTAGGCTAGGGCACCCCTAGGCTTAGGCTAAGGCTAGGGCTCCCCTAGCCTTAGGCTAGGGCTCCCCTAGCCTTAGGCTAGGGCTCCCCTAGCCTTAGGCTAGGGCTTTTCTACACTTAGGTTAGGGCACCCTTAGGCTTACGCTAAAGCTAGCGCTCCCCAAGCCTTAGGCTAGGGCACTTTTAGGCTTAGGCTAAGGCTAGGGCTCCCATAGCCTTAGGCTAAGGCTCCCCTAGCCTTTGGCTAGGGCTCTCCTAGCCTTAGGCTAGGGCACCCCTGGGCTTAGGCTAAGGCTAGGGCACCCCTAGCCTTAGGTTAGGGCTCCCCTAGCCTTAGGCTATGGAACCCCAAGGGTTAGGCTAAGGCTAGGGCTCCCCTACCTTTAGGCTAGGGCTCCCCTAGAATTAGGCTAAGGCTAGGGCTCCCTGAAACTTAGGCTAGGGCTCCCCTAGCCTTAGGCTAGGGCACCCCTAGGCTTAGGCTAAGGCTAGGGCTCCCCTAGCCTTAGTCTAGTCCTCCCCTAGCCTTAGGCTAGGGCACTCCTAGGCTTAGGCTAAGGCTAAGGCTCCCCTAGCCTTAGGTTAGGGCTCCCCTAGCCTTAGGCTAGGGCACCCCTGGGCTTAGGCTAAGGCTAGGGCTCCCCTCGCCTAAGGCTAGGGCTCCGCTAGCCTTAGGATAGAGCTCCCCTAGCCTTAGGCTAGGGCACCACTAGGCTTAGGTTAAGGCATGGGCTCCCCTAACCTTGGGCTAGGGCTCCCCTATCCTTATGTTAGGGCACCCCTAGGCTTAGGCCAAGGCTAGGGATCCCCTCGCCTTAGGCTAGGGCACCTTTAGGCTTAGGCTAAGGCTAGGGCTCCCCTAGGCTTAGGCTAAGGCTAGGGCTCCCTAGCCTTAGGTTAGAGCTCCCCTAGCCTTAGGCTAGGGCACCCGTAGGCTTGGGCTAAGGCTAGGGCTCCCCTAGCCTTAGGCTAGGGCTCCCCTAGCCTTAGGCTAGGGCTCCCCTAGCCTTAGGTTAGGGCACCCCTAGGCTTGAGCTAAGGCTAGCGCTCCCCTAGCCTTAGGCTAAGGCTAGGGCTCCCCTAGCCTTAGGTTAGGGCTCCCCTAGCCTTAGGCGAGGGCACCCCTAGGTTTAGGCTAAGGCTATGGTTCCCCTAGCCTTAGGATAGGGCTCCCCTAGCCTTACTCTAGGGCTCCCCTAGGCTTAGGCTAGGGCTCCCCTAGGCTTAGGCTAAGGCTAGCGCTCCCTTAGCGTTAGGTAAGGGCACCCCTAGGCTTACACTAGGGCTCCCCGAGCCTTAGGCTAGAGCTCCCCGAACCTTAGGCTATGGCTCCCCTAGTCTTAGGGTAGTGTTCCCCTAACCTTAAGCTAGGGCACCCCTAGGCTTAGGCTAAGACTAGGGCTCCCCTAGCCTTAGGCTAGTGCGCCCCTAGCCTTAGCCTAGGGCACCCCTAGGCTTAGGCTAAGGCTAGGTATCCCCTAGCCTTGGGCTGGGGCTCCCCTAGCCTTAGGCTAGGGCTCCCCTAGCCTTAGGCTAGGGCACCCCTAGGCTTAGGCTAAGGCTAGGGCTCCCCTAGCCTAAGGCTAGGGCTCCCCTAGCCTTAGGATAGGGCTCCCCTAGCCTTAGGCTAGGGCACCACTAGGCGTAAGTTAAGGCAAGGGCTCCCCTAGCCTTAGGCTAGGGCTCCCCTATCCTTACGTTAGGGCACCCCTAGGCTTAGGCCAAGGCTAGGGATCCCCTCGCCTTAGGATAGGGCTCCCCTAGCCTTAGTCTAGGGCTCCCCTAGGCTTAGGCTAGGGCTCCCCTAGGCTTACGCTAGGGCTCCCCGAGCCTTAGGCTAGAGCTCCCCGAACCTTAGGCTATGGCTCCCCTAGCCTTACGGTAGTGTTCCCCTAACCTTAGGCTAGGGCACCCCTAGGCTTAGGCTAAGGCTAGGGCTCCCCTAGCCTTAGGCTAGTGCTCCCCAAGCCTTAGCCTAGGGCACCCCTAGGCTTAGGCTAAGGCTAGGTCTCCCCTAGCCTTAGGCTAGGTCTCCCCTAGCCTTAGGCTAGGTCTCCCCTAGCCTTGGGCTGGGGCTCCCCTAGCCTTAGGCTAGGGCACCCCTAGGCTTAGGCTAAGGCTAGGGCACCCCTAGGCTTAGGCTAAGGCTAGGGCTCCCTGAGACTTAGGCTAGGCCTCCCCTTACCTTAGGCTAGGACACCCCTAGGCTAAGGCTAAGGCGAGGGCTCCCCTAGCCTTAGGATAGGGCTCCCATAGCCTTAGGCTAGGGCACCCGTAGGCTTAGGCCAAGGCTAGGGCTCCCCTAGCCTTAGGCTAGGGCTCCCCTAGCCTTAGGTTAGGGCACCCCTAGGCTTGGGCTAAGGGTAGCGCTCCCCTAGCCTTAAGCTAAGGCTAGGGCTCCCCTAGCCTTAGGTTAGGACTCCCCTAGCCTTAGGTTAGGGCTCCCCTAGCCTTAGGCTAGGGCACCCCTAGGTTTAGGCTAAGGATATGGTTCCCCTAGCCTTAGGATAGGGCTCCCCTAGCCTTAGTCTAGGGCTCCACTAGGCTTAGGCTAGGGCTCCCTTCGTGTTAGGTAAGGGCACCCCTAGGCTTACACTAGGGCTCCCCGAGCCTTAGGCTAGAGCTCCCCGAACCTTAGGCTATGGCTCCCCTAGCCTTAGGGTAATGTTCCCCTAAACTTAAGCTAGGGCACCCCTAGGCTTAGGCTAAGGCTAGGGCTCCCCTAGACTTAGGCTAGTGCTCCCCTAGCCTTAGCCTATGGCACTCCTAGGCTTAGGCTAAGGCTAGGTCTCCCCTAGCCTTAGGCTAGGGCTCCCCTAGCCTTGGGCTGGGGCTCCCCTAGCCTTAGGCTAGCGCACCCCTAGGCTTAGGCTAAGGCTAGGGCTCCCCTAGCCTAAGGCTAGGGCTCCCCTAGCCTTAGGATAGGGATCCCCTAGCCTTAGGCTAGGGCACCACTAGGCTTAAGTTAAGGCAAGGGCTCCCCTAGCCTCAGGCTGGGGCTCCCCTATCCTTACGTTAGGGCAGCCCTATGCTTAGGCCAAGGCCAGGGATCCCCTCGCCTTAGGCTAGGGCACCTTTAGGCTTAGGCTAAAGCTAGGGCTCCCCTAGGCTTAGGCTAAGGCTAGGGCTCCCTAGCCTTAGGTTAGGGCTCCCCTAGCCTTAGGCTAGGGCACCCGTAGGCTTAGGCTAAGGCTAGGGCTCCCCTAGCCTTAGGCTAGGGCTCCCCTAGCCTTAGGTTATGGCACCCCTAGGCTTGGGCTAAGGCTAGCGCTCCCCTAGCCTTAGGCTAAGGCTAGGGCTCCCCTAGCCTTAGGTTAGGGCTCCCCTAGCCTTAGGCTAGGGCACCCGTAGGTTTTTGCTAAGTCTATGGTTCCCCTAGCCTTTGGATAGGGCTCCCCGATCCTTAGTCTAGGGCTCCCCTAGGCTAAGGCTAGGGCTCCCCTAGGCTTACGCTAGGGCTCCCAGAGCCTTAGGCGAGAGCTCCCCGACCCTTAGGCTATGGCTCCCCTAGCCTTACGGTAGTGTTCCCCTAACCTTAGGCTAGGGCACCCCTAGGCTTAGGCTAAGGCTAGGGCTCCCCTAGCCTTAGGCTAGTGCTCCCCTAGCCTTGGGCTGGGGCTCCCCTAGCCTTCGGCTAGGGCTCCCCTAGCCTTAGGCTAGGGCACCCCAGGCTTAGGTTAAGGCTAGGGCTCCCTGAGACTTAGGCTAGGGCTCCCCTTACCTTACGCTAGGGCACCCCTAGGCTAAGGCGAAGGCGAGGGCTCCCCTAGCCTTAGGATAGGGCTCCCATAGCCTTAGGCTAGGGCACCTGTAGGCTTAGGCTAAGGCTAGGGCTCCCCTAGCCTTAGGCTAGGGTTCCCCTAGCCTTAGGTTAGGGCACCCCTAGCCTTAGGTTAGGGCACCCCTAGATTTGGGCTAAGGGTAGCGCTCCCCTAGCCTTAAGCTAAGGCTAGGGCTCCCCTAGCCTTAGGTTAGGGCTCCCCTAGCCTTAGGCTAGGGCACCCCTAGGTTTAGGCTAAGGCTACGGTTCCCCTAGCCTTAGGATAGGGCTCCCCTGGCCTTAGTCTAGGGCTCCCTGAGGCTTAGGCTAGGGCTCCCCTAGGCTTAGGCTAAGGCTAGCGCTCCCCTCGCGTTAGGTAAGGGCACCCCTAGGCTTACACTAGGGCTCCCCGAGCCTTAGGCTAGAGCTCCCCGAACCTTAGGCTATGGCTCCCCTAGTCTTAGGGTAGTGTTCCCCTAACCTTAAGCTAGGGCACACCAAGGTTTAGGTTAAGGCTAGGGCTCCCCTAGCCTTAGGCTAGAGCTCCCCTAGTCTTAGGCTAGGGCTCCCCTAGGCTTAGGCTAAGGGTAGGGCTCCCCTAGCCTTAGGCTAGTGCTCCCCTAGCCTTAGGCTAGGGCACCCCTAGCCTTAATCTAGGGCTCCCCTAGCCTTAGGCTAGGGCACTCCAAGGCTTAGGCTAGCGCTCCCCTAGTGTTAGGTAAGGGCACCCCTAGGCTTAGGCTAGGGCTCCCCGAGCCTTAGGCTAGGGCTCCCCGAACCTTAGGCTATGGCTCCCCTAGCCTTAGGCTAGTGTTCCCCTATCCTTAGGCTAGGGCACCCCTAGGCTTAGGCTATGGCTAGGCCTCCCCTAGCCTTGGGTTAGGGCTCCCCTAGCCTTAGGCTAAGGCACCCCTAGGCTTAGGCTAAGGCTAGGGCCGCCCCTAGCCTTAGGCTAGGGCTCCCCTAGCCTTAGGCTAGGGCTTTTCTAGACTTAGGTTAGGGCACCCCTAGGTTTAGGCTAAGGCTAGCGATCCCCAAGCCTTAGGCTAGGGCACCCCTAGGCTTAGGCTAAGGGTAGGGCACCCCTAGCCTTAGGTTAGGGCTCCCCTAGCCTTACGCTATGGAACCCCAAGGCTTAGGCTAAGGCTAGGGCTCCCCTACACTTAGGCTAGGGCTCCCCTAGGCTTAGGCTAAGGCTAGGGCTCCCTGAGACTTAGGCTAGGGCTCCCCTAGCCTTAGCCTAGGGCACCCATAGGCTTAGGCTAAGGCTAGGGCTCCCCTAGCCTTAGGCTAGGGCACCCCTAGGCTTAGGCTAAGGCTAAGGCTCCCCTAGCCTTAGATTAGGGCTCCACTAGCCTTAGGCTAGGGCTACCCTAGCCTTGGGCTAGCGCTCCCCTAACCTTAGGCTAGGGCACCCCTAGGCTTAGGCTAAGGCTAGGGCTTCGCTAGCCTTAGGCTAGGGCTCCCCTAGTCTTAAGCTAAGGCTAGGGGCTCTGAGCCTTAGGGTCTGGCTCCCCTAGCGTTACGTTAGGGCACCCGTGGGCTTAGGCCAAGGCTAGGGATCCTCTAGCCTTATGCTAGGGCACCTTTAAGCTTAGGCTAAGTCTAGGGCTCCCCTAGCCTTAGGCAAGTGCACCCCTAGGCTTAGGCTAAGGCTAGGGCTCCCCTAGCCTTAGGCTAGGGCACCCGTAGGCTTAGGCTAAGTCTAGGACTCCCCTAGCCTTAGGCTAGGGCACCCCTAGCCTTATGCTAGGGCTCCCCTAACCTTAGGCTAGGGCACACCTAGCCTTAGGCTAGGGCTCCCCTAGCCTTAGGCTAGGGCTCCCCTAGCCTTAGGCTAGGGCTCCCCTAGCCTTAGGCTAGCGCACCCCTAGGCTTGGGATAAGGCTATGGCTCCCCTAGCCTTAGGCTAGGGAACACCAAGGTTTAGGCTAAGGCTAGGGCTCCCCTAGCCTTAGGCTAGGGCTCCCATAGCCTTAGGATAGGGCACCCCTAGCCTTAATCTAGGGCTCCCCTAGCCTTAGGCTAGGGCACTCCAAGGCTTAGGCTAGCGCTCCCCTAGTGTTAGGTAAGGGCACCCCTAGGCTTAGGCTAGGGCTCCCCGAGCCTTAGGCTAGGGCTCCCCGAACCTTAGGCTATGGCTCCCCTAGCCTTAGGCTAGTGTTCCCCTAACCTTAGGCTAGGGCATCCCTAGGCTTAGGCTATGGCTAGGCCTCCCCTAACCTTAGGCTAGTGCTCCCCTAGCCTTAGGCTAGGCACCCCTAGGCTTAGGCTAAGGCTAGGGCTCACCTAGCCTTAGGCTAGGGCTCCCCTAGCCTTGGGATAGGGCACCCCTAGCTTTAGGCTAGGGCAACCCTAGGCTTAGGCTAAGGGTAGGGCTCCCCTAGCCTTAGGCTAGGGCTCCCCTAGGCTTAGGCTAAGGCTAGGGCTCCCTGAGACTTAGGCTAGGGCTCCCCTAGCCTTAGGCTAGGGCACCCCTAGGCTTAGGCTAAGGTTAGGGCTCCCCTAACCTTAGGCTAGGGCACCCCTAGGCTTAGGCTAAGGCTAAGGCTCCCCTAGCCTTAGGTTAGGGCTCCCCTAGCCTTAGGCTAGGGCTACCCTAGCCTTGGGCTAGCGCTCCCCTAGCCTTAGGCTAGGGCACCCCTAGGCTTAGGCTAAGGCTAGGGCTCCCCTAGCCTTAGGCTAGGGCTCCCCTAGGCTTAGGCTAAGGCTAGGGCGTCAGAGCCTTAGGCTCTGGCTCCCCTAGCCTTACGTTAGGGCACCCGTAGGCTTAGGCCTAGGCTAGGGATCCTCTAGCCTTATGCTAGGGCACCTTTAAGCTTAGGCTAAGTCTAGGGCTCCCCTAGCCTTAGGCAAGGGCACCCCTAGGCTTAGGCTAAGGCTAGGGCTCCCCTAGTCTTAGGCTAGGGCTCCTCTAGCCTTAGGTTAGGGCTCCCCTAGGCTTAGGGTAAGGCTAGGGATCCCTAGCCTTAGGTTAGGGCTCCCCTAGCCTTAGGTTAGGGCACCCCTAGGCTTAGGCTAAGGCTAGGGCTCCCCTAGCCTTAGGGTAGGGCTCCCCTAGCCTTAGGTTAGGGCACCCCTAGGCTTAGGCTAACGCTAGCGCTCCCCTAGCCTTAGGCTAGGGCACTTTTAGGCTTAGGCTAAGGCTAGGGCACCCGTAGGCTTAGGCTAAGTCTAGGACTCCCCTAGCCTTAGGCTAGGGCACCCCTAGCCTTATGCTAGGGCTCCCCTAACCTTAGGCTAGGGCACACCTAGCCTTAGGCTAGGGCTCCCCTAGCCTTAGGCTAGGGCTCCCATAGCCTTAGGCTAGGGCTGCCCTAGCCTTAGGCTAGCGCACCCCTAGGCTTAGGATAAGGCTAGGGCACACCAAGGTTTAGGCTAAGGCTAGGGCTCCCCTAGCCTTAGGCTAGTGCTCCCCTAGCCTTAGGCTAGGGCACCCCTAGCCTTAATCTATGGCTCCCCTAGCCTTAAGCTAGGGCACTCCAAGGCTTAGGCTAGCGCTCCCCTAGTGTTAGGTAAGGGCACATCTAGGCTTAGGCTAGGGCTCCCCGAGCCTTAGGCTAGGGCTCCCCGAACCTTAGGCTATGACTCCCCTAGCCTTAGGCTAGTGTTCCCCTAACCTTAGGCTAGGGCACCCCTAGGCTTAGCCTATGGCTAGGCCTCCCCTAGCCTTAGGCTAGTGCTCCCCTAGCCTTAGGCTAAGCACCGCTAGGCTTAGGCTATGGCTAGGTGTCCCCTAGCCTTAGGCTAGGGCTCCCCTAGCCTTGGGCTAGGGCTCCCCTAGCCTTAGGCTAGGGCACCCCTGGGTTTAGGCTAAGGCTAGGTCTCCCCTAGCCTTAGGATAGGGCTACCCTAGCCTTAGGCTAGTGCTCCCCTAGCCTTAGGCTAGGGCACCCCTAGGCTTAGGCTAAGGCTAGGGCTCCTCTAGCCTTAGGCTAGGGCACCCCTAGGCTTAGGCAAAGGCTAGGGCTCCCCTGGCCTTAGGCTAAGGCTCCCCTAGCCTTAGGCTAGGGCTCCCCTAGCCTTAGACTAGGGCACCCCTAGGCTTAGGCTAAGGCTAGGGCTCCCCTAGCTTTAGGCTAGGGCTCCCCTAGCCTTAGGCTAGGGATTTTCTAGCCTTAGGTTAGGGCACCCCTAGGCTTAGGCTAAGGCTAGGGCTCCCCTAGCCTTAGGCTAAGGCTCCTCTAGCCTTAGGCTAGGGCTCCCCTAGCCTTAGGCTAGGGCACCCCTAGGCTTAGGCTAAGGCTAGGGCACCCCTAACCTTCGGTTAGGGCTCCCCTATCCTTAGGCTATGGCACCCCTAGGCTTAGGTTAAGGCTAGGGCTCCCCAAGCCTTAGGCTAGGGATCCCCTAGGATAGGCTAAGGCTAGGGCTCCCTGAGACTTAGGCTAGGGCTCCCCTAGCCTTAGGCTAGGGCAACCCTAGGCTTAGGCTAGGGCACCCCTAGGCTTAGGCTAAGGTTAGGGTTCCCCTAGCCTTAGGCTATGGATCCGCTAGCCTTAGGCTAGAGCTACCCAAGCCTTGGGCTAGGGCTCCCCTAGCCTTAGGCTAGGGCTCCCCTAGCCTTATGCTAGGGCACCCCTAGGCTTAGGTTAAGGCAAGGGCTTCCCTAGTCTTAGGCTAATGTTCCCCTAACCTTAGGCTAGGGCTCCCCTAGCCTTAGGTTAGGGCACCCCAAGTCTTAGGCTAAGGCTAGGGCTCCCCTAG
This sequence comes from Tenrec ecaudatus, assembly GCF_050624435.1. Taxonomy (NCBI): domain Eukaryota; kingdom Metazoa; phylum Chordata; class Mammalia; order Afrosoricida; family Tenrecidae; genus Tenrec; species Tenrec ecaudatus. The sequence goes on along the minus strand of NW_027459228.1, from coordinate 48,944 downwards.
CCTTACGTTAGGGCACCCCTAGGCTTAGGCCAAAGCTAGGGATCCCCTAGGCTTAGGCTAGGGCACCTTTAGGCTTAGGCTAAGGCTAGGGCTCACCTAGCCTTTGGCTAGGGCTCCCCTAGCCTTAGACTAGGGCTCCCCTAGGCTTAGGCTAAGGCTAGGGCTCCCCTAGCCTTAGGCTAGTGCTCCCCTAGCCTTAGGCTAAGACACCCCTAGCCTTAAGCTAGGGCTCCTCTAGCCTTAGGCTAGGGCACTCCTAGGCTTAGGCTAGTGCTCCCCTAGTGTTAGGTAAGGGCACCCCTAAGCTTAGGCTAGGGCTGCCCGAGCCTTAGGCTAGGGCTCCCCGAACCTTAGGCTATGGCTCCCCTAGCCTTAGGCTAGTGTTCCACTAACCTTAGGCTAGCGCACCCCTAGGCTTAGGATAAGGCTAGGGCTCCCCTAGCCTTAGGCTAGGGCACACCAAGGTTTAGGCTAAGGCTAGGGCTCCCCTAGCCTTAGGCTAGGGCTCCCCTAGCCTTAGGCTAGGGCACCCCTAGCCTTAATCTAGGGCTCCCCCAGCCTTAGGCTAGGGCTCCCCGAACCTTAGGCTATGGCTCCCCTAGCCTTAGGCTAGTGTTCCCCTAATCTTAGGCTAGGGCACCCCTAGACTTAGGCTATGGCTAGGCCTCCCCTAGCCTTAGGCTAGTGCTCCCCTAGCCTTAGGCTAGGCACCCCTAGGCTTAGGCTAAGGCTAGGGCTCACCTAGCCTTAGGCTAGGGCTCCCCTAGCCTTTGGCTAGGGCTCCCCTAGCTTTAGGCTAGGGCACCCCTAGGCTTAGGCTAAGGCTAGGGCTCCCCTAGCCTTAGGCTAGGGCTCCCCTAGTCTTAGGCTAGGGCTCCCCTAGCCTTAGGCTAGCGCACCCCTAGGCTTAGGATAACGCTAGGGCTCCCCTAGCCTTAGGCTAGGGCACACCAAGGTTTAGGCTAAGGCTAGAGCTCCCATAGCCTTAGGCTAGGGCACCCCTAGCCTTAATCTAGGGCTCCCCTAGCCTTAATCTAGGGCTCCCCTAGCCTTAGACTAGGGCACTCCAAGGCTTAGGCTAGCGCTCCCCTAGTGTTAGGTAAGGGCACCCCTAGGCTTAGGCTAGGGCTCCCCGAGCCTTAGGCTAGGGCTCCCCGAACCTTAGGCTATGGCTCCCCTAGCCTTAGGCTAGTGTTCCCCTAACCTTAGGCTAGGGCACCCCTAGTCTTAGGCTATGGCTAGGCCTCCCCTAGCCTTAGGCTAGTGCTCCCCTAGCCTTAGGCCAGGCACCCCTAGGCTTAGGCTAAGGCTAGGGCTCACCTAGCCTTAGGCTAGGGCTCCCCTAGCCTTGGGCTAGGGCACCCCTAGCTTTAGGCTAGGGCACCCCTAGGCTTAGGCTAAGACTAGGGCTCCCCTAGCCTTAGGCTAGGGCTCCCCTAGCCTTAGGCTAGGGCTTTTCTAGAATTAGGTTAGGGCATCCCTAGGTTTAGGCTACAGCTAGCGATCCCCAAGCCTTAGGCTAGGGCACCCCTAGGCTTAGGCTAAGGCTAGGACACCCCTAGACTTAGGTTAGGGCTCCCCTAGCCTTAGGCTATGGAACCCCAAGGCTTAGCCTAAGGCTAGGGCTCCCCTACCCTTAGGCTAGGGCTCCCCTAGGCTTAGGCTAAGGCTAGGGCTCCCTGAGACTTAGGCTAGGGCTCCCCTAGCCTTAGGCTAGGGCACCCCTAGGCTTAGGCAAAGGCTAGGGCTCCCCTAACCTTAGGCTAGGGCACCCCTAGGCTTAGGCTAAGGCTAAGGCTCCCCTAGCCTTAGGTTAGGGCTCCCTTAGCCTTAGGCTAGGGCTACCCTAGCCTTGGGATAGCGCTCCCCCAGCCTTAGGCTAGGGCACCCCTAGGCTTAGGCTAAGGCTAGGGCTCCCCTAGCCTTAGGCTAGGGCTCCCCAAGGCTTAGGCTAAGTCTAGGGCCTCAGAGCCTTAGGCTCTGGCTCCCGTAGCCTTACGTTAGGGCACCCGTAGGCTTAGGCCAAGGCTAGGGATCCTCTAGCCTTATGCTAGGGCACCTTTAAGCTTAGGCTAAGTCTAGGGCTCCCCTAGCCTTAGGCAAGGGCACCCCTAGGCTTAGGCTAAGGCTAGGGCTCCCCTAGTCTTAGGCTAGGGATCCGCTAGCCTTAGGTTAGGGCTCCCCAAGGCTTAGGGTAAGGGTAGGGATCCCTAGCCTTAGGTTAGGGCTCCCCTAGCCTTAGGTTAGGGCACCCCTAGGCTAAGGCTAAGGCTAGGGCTCCCCTAGCCTTAGGGTAGGGCTCCCCTAGCCTTAGGTTAGGGCACCCCTAGGCTTAGGCTAAGGCTAGGGCTCCCCTAGCCTTAGGCTAGGGCACCCCTAGCCTTAGGCTAGGGCACCCGTAGGCTTAGGCTCAGTCTAGGACTCCCCTAGCCTTAGGCTAGGGCACCCCTAGCCTTATGCTAGGCCTCCCCTAACCTTAGGCTAGGGCACACCTAGCCTTAGGCTAGGGCTCCCCTAGCCTTAGGCTAGGGCTCCCCTAGCCTTAGGCTAGGGCTCCCCTAGCCTTAGGCTAGCGCACCCCTAGGCTTAGGATAAGGCTAGGGCACACCAAGGTTTAGGCTAAGGTAAGGGCTCCCCTAGCCTTAGGCTAGTGCTCCCCTAGCCTTAGGCTAGGGCACCCCTAGCCTTAATCTAGGGCTCCCCTAGCCTTAGGCTAGGGCACTCCAAGGCTTAGGCTAGCGCTCCCCTAGTGTTAGGTAAGGGCACATCTAGGCTTAGGCTAGGGCTCCCCGAGCCTTAGGCTAGGGCTCCCCGAACCTTAGGCTATGACTCCCCTAGCCTTAGGCTAGTGTTCCCCTAACCTTAGGCTAGGGCACCCCTAGGCTTAGGCTAAGGCTAGGGCTCCCCTAGCTTTAGGCTACGGCTCCCCTAGCCTTAGGCTAGGGATTTTCTAGCCTTAGGTTAGGGCACCCCTAGGCTTAGGCTAAGGCTAGGGCTCCCCTAGCCTTAGGCTAAGGCTCCTCTAGCCTTAGGCTAGGGCTCCCCTAGCCTTAGGCTAGGGCACCCCTAGGCTTAGGCTAAGGCTAGGGCACCCCTAACCTTCGGTTAGGGCTACCCTATCCTTAGGCTATGGCACCCCTAGGCTTAGGTTAAGGCTAGGGCTCCCCTTGCCTTAGGCTAGGGATCCCCTAGGATATGCTAAGGCTAGGGCTCCTTGAGACTTAGGCTAGGGCTCCCCTAGCCTTAGGCTAGGGCACCCCTAGGCTTAGGCTAAGGTTAGGGCTCCCCTAGCCTTAGGCTAGTGCTCCCCTAGCCTTAGGCTAGGGCAACCCTAGGCTTAGGCTAGGGCACCCCTAGGCTTAGGCTAAGGTTAGGGTTCCCCTAGCCTTAGGCTATGGATCCCCTAGCCTTAGGCTAGAGCTACCCAAGCCTTGGGCTAGGGCTCCCCTAGCCTTAGGCTAGGGCACCCCTAGGCTTAGGCTAAGGCTAGGGCTCCCCTAGCCTTAGGCTAGGGCTCCCCTAGCCTTAGGTAGGGCTCCCCTAGCCTTATGCTAGGGCACCCCTAGGCTTAGGTTGAGGCAAGGGCTTCCCTAGTCTTAGGCTAATGTTCCCCTAATCTTAGGCTAGGGCTCCCCTAGCCTTAGGTTAGGGCACCCCAAGTCTTAGGCTAAGGCTAGGGCTCCCCTAGCCTTACGTTAGGGCACCCCTAGGCTTAGGCCAAAGCTAGGGATCCCCTAGGCTTAGGCTAGGGCACCTTTAGGCTTAGGCTAAGGCTAGGGCTCACCTAGCCTTTGGCTAGGGCTCCCCTAGCCTTAGATTAGTGCTCCCCTAGCCTTAGGCTAAGACACCCCTAGCCTTAAGCTAGGGCTCCTCTAGCCTTAGGCTATGGCACTCCTAGGCTTAGGCTAGTGCTCCCCTAATGTTAGGTAAGGGCACCCCTAAGCTTAGGCTAGGGCTCCCCGAGCCTTAGGCTAGGGCTCCCCGAACCTTAGGCTATGGCTCCCCTAGCCTTAGGCTAGTGTTCCACTAACCTTAGGCTAGCGCACCCCTAGGCTTAGGATAAGGCTAGGGCTCCCCTAGCCTTAGGCTAGGGCACACCAAGGTTTAGGCTAAGGCTAGGGCTCCCCTAGCCTTAGGCTAGGGCTCCCCTAACCTTAGGCTAGGGCACCCCTAGCCTTAATCTAGGGCTCCCCTAGCCTTAGGCTAGGGCACTCCAAGGCTTAGGCTAGCGCTCCCCTTGTTAGGTAAGGGCACTACTAGGCTTAGGCTAGGGCTCCCCGAGCCTTAGGCTAGGGCTCCCCGAACCTTAGGCTATGGCTCCCCTAGCCTTAGGCTAGTGTTCCCCTAACCTTAGGCTAGGGCACCCCTAGGCTTAGGCTATGGCTAGGCCTCCCCTAGCCTTAGGCTAGTGCTCCCCTAGCCTTAGGCTAGGCACCCCTAGGCTTAGGCTAAGGCTAGGGCTCCCCTAGCCTTAGGCTATGGCTCCCCTAGCCTTGGGCTAGGGCTCCCCTAGCTTTAGGCTAGGGCACCCCTAGGCTTAGGCTAAGGCTAGGGCTCCCCTAGCCTTAGGCTAGGGCTCCCCTAGCCTTAGGCTAGGGCTCCCCTAGCCTTAGGCTAGGGCTCCCCTAGCCTTAGGCTAGGGCTCCCCTAGCCTTAGGCTAGGGCTCCCCTAGCCTTAGGCTAGGGCTTTTCTAGAATTAGGTTAGGGCATCCCTAGGTTTAGGCTACAGCTAGCGATCCCCAAGCCTTAGGCTAGGGAACCCCTAGGCTTAGGCTAAGGCTAGGGCACCCCTAGCCTTAGGTTAGGGCTCCCCTAGCCTTAGGCTATGGAACCCCAAGGCTTAGGCTAAGGCTAGGGCTCCCCTACCCTTAGGTTAGGGCTCCCCTAGGCTTAGGCTAAGGCTAGGGCTCCCTGAGACTTAGGCTAGGGCTCCCCTAGCCTTAGGCTAGGGCACCCCTAGGCTTAGGCTAAGGCTAGGGCTCCCCTAACCTTAGGCTAGGGCACCCCTAGGCTTAGGCTAAGGCTAAGGCTCCCCTATCCTTAGGTTAGGGCTCCCCTAGCCTTAGGCTAGGGCTACCCTAGCCTTGGGCTAGCGCTCCCCTAGCCTTAGGCTAGGGCACCCCTAGGCTTAGGCTAAGGCTAGGGCTCCCCTAGCCTTAGGCTAGGGCTCCCCTAGGCTTAGGCTAAGGCTAGGGCCTCTGAGCCTTAGGCTCTGGCTCCCCTAGCCTTACGTTAGGGCACCCGTAGGCTTAGGCCAAGGCTAGGGATCCTCTAGCCTTATGCTAGGGCACCTTTAAGCTTAGGCTAAGTCTAGGGCTCCCCTAGCCTTAGGCAAGGGCACCCCTAGGCTTAGGCTAAGGCTAGGGCTCCCCTAGCCTTAGGCTAGGGCTCCGCTAGCCTTAGGCTAGGGCTCCCCTAGGCTTAGGGTAAGGCTAGGGATCCCTAGCCTTAGGTTAGGGCTCCCCTAGCCTTAGGTTAGGGCACCCCTAGGCTTAGGCTAAGGCTAGCGCTCCCCTAGCCTTAGGCTAGGGCACTTTTAGGCTTAGGCTAAGGCTAGGCCTCCCCTAGCCTTAGGCTAGGGCACCCCTAGCCTTAGGCTAGGGCACCCCTAGCCTTAGGCTAGGGCACCCGTAGGCTTAAGCTAAGTCTAGGACTACCCTAGCCTTAGGCTAGGGCACCCATAGCCTTATGCTAGGGCTCCCCTAGCCTTAGGCTAGGGCTCCCCTAGCCTTAGGCTAGGGCTGCCCTAGCCTTAGGCTAGCGCACCCCTAGGCTTAGGATAAGGCTAGGGCTCCCCTAGCCTTAGGCTAGGGCACACCAAGGTTTAGGCTAAGGCTAGGGCTCCCCTAGCCTTAGGCTAGTGCTCCCCTAGCCTTAGGCTAGGGCACCCCTAGCCTTAATCTAGGGCTCCCCTAGCCTTAGGCTAGGGCACTCCAAGGCTTAGGCTAGCGCTCCCCTAGTGTTAGGTAAGGGCACATCTAGGCTTAGGCTAGGGCTCCCCGAGCCTTAGGCTAGGGCTCCCCGAACTTTAGGCTATGACTCCCCTAGCCTTAGGCTAGTGTTCCCCTAACCTTAGGCTAGGGCACCCCTAGGCTTAGGCTATGGCTAGGCCTCCCCTAGCCTTAGGCTAGTGCTCCCCTAGCCTTAGGCTAGGCACCGCTAGGCTTAGGCTATGGCTAGGGCTCCCCTAGCCTTAGGCTAGGGCTCTCCTAGCCTTGGGCTAGGGCTCCCCTAGCCTTAGGCTAGGGCACCCCTGGGTTTAGGCTAAGGCTAGGTCTCCCCTAGCCTTAGGATAGGGCTACCCTAGCCTTAGGCTAGTGCTCCCCTAGCCTTAGGCTAGGGCACCCCTAGGCTTAGGCTAAGGCTAGGGATCCTCTAGCCTTAGGCTAGGGCACCCCTAGGCTTAGGCTAAGGCTATGGCACCCCTAACCTTAGGTTAGGGCTCCCCTATCCTTAGGCTATGGCACCCCTAGGCTTAGGTTAAGGCTAGGGCTCCCCTAGCCTTAGGGTAGGGCTCCCCTAGGATAGGCTAAGGCTAGGGCTCCCTGAGACTTAGGCTAGGGCTCCCCTAGCCTTAGGCTAGGGCACCCCTAGGCTTAGGCTAAGGCTAGGGCTCCCCTAGCCTTAGGCTAGTGCTCCCCTAGCCTTAGGCTAGGGCAACCCTAGGCTTAGGCTAGGGCACCCCTAGGCTTAGGCTAAGGTTAGGGTTCCCCTAGCCTTAGGCTATGGATCCTCTAGCCTTAGGCTAGAGCTACCCAAGCCTTGGGCTAGGGCTCCCCTAGCCTTAGGCTAGGGCTCCCCTAGCCTTAGACTAGGGCTCCCCTAGCCTTATGCTAGGGCACCCCTAGGCTTAGGTTAAGGCAAGGGCTTCCCTAGTCTTAGGCTAATGTTCCCCTAACCTTAGGCTAGGGCTCCCCTAGCCTTAGGTTAGGGCACCCCAAGTCTTAGGCTAAGGCTAGGGCTCCACTAGCCTTACGTTAGGGCACCCCTAGGCTTAGGCCAAAGCTAGGGATCCCCTAGGCTTAGGCTAGGGCACCTTTAGGCTTAGGCTAAGGCTAGGGCTCCCCTAGCCTTTGGCTAGGGCTCCCCTAACCTTAGGCTAAGACACCCCTAGCCTTAAGCTAGGGCTCCTCTAGCCTTAGGCTAGGGCACTCCTAGGCTTAGGCTAGTGCTCCCCTAGTGTTAGGTAAGGGCACCCCTAAACTTAGGCTAGGGCTCCCCGAGCCTTAAGCTAGGGCTCCCCGAACCTTAGGCTATGGCTCCCCTAGCCTTAGGCTAGTGTTCCACTAACCTTAGGCTAGGGCACCCCTAGGCTTAGGCTAAGGCTAGGGCTCCCCGAGCTTTAGGCTAGGGCTCCCATAGCCTTAGGCTATGGCACCGATAGGCTTAGGCTAAGGCTAGGGCTCCCTGAGCCTTACTAGGGCTCCCCGAACCTTAGGGTATGGCTCCCCTAGTCTTAGGTTAGTGTACCCCTAACCTTAGGCTAGGGCACCCCTAGGCTTAGGCTAAGGCTAGGGGTCCCCTAACCTTAGGCTAGGGCTTTTCTAGACTTAGGTTAGGGCACCCAGAGGCTTACGCTAAAGCTAGCGCTCCCCAAGCCTTAGGCAAGGGCACTTTTAGGCTTAGGCTAAGGCTAGGGCTCCCATAGCTTTAGGCTAAGGCTCCCCTAGCCTTAGGCTAGGGCTCCCCTAGCCTTAGGCTAGGGCACCCCTAGGCTTAGGCTAAGGCTAGGGCTCCCCTACCCTTAGGCTTGGGCTCCTCTAGGCTTAGGCTAAGGTTAGGGCTCCCTGTGACTTAGGCTAGGGCTCCCCTAGCCTTAGTCTAGGGCAACCCTAGGCTTAGGCTAAGGTTAGGGCTCCCCTAGCCTAAGGCTAGGGCACCCCTGAGCTTAGGCTAAGGCTAGGGCTCCCCTAGCCTAAGGCTAGGGCTCCGCTAGCCTTAGGATAGGGCTCCCCTAGCCTTAGGCTAGGGCACCACTAGGCTTAGGTTAAGGCAAGGGATCCCCGAGCCTTAGGCTAGGGCTCCCATATCCTTACGTTAGGGCACCCCTAGGCTTAGGCCAAGGCTAGGGATCCCCTCGCCTTAGGCTAGGGCACCTTTAGGCTTAGGCTAAGACTAGGGCTCCCCTAGGTTTAGGCTAAGGCTAGGGCTCCCTAGCCTTAGGATAGGGCTCCCCAAGCCTTAGGCTAGGGCACCCGTAGGCTTAGGCTAAGGCTAGGGCTCCCCTAGCCTTAGGCTAGGGCTCCCCTAGCCTTAGGTTAGGGCACCCCTAGGCTTGGGCTAAGGCTAGCGCTCCCCTAGCCTTAGGCTAAGGCTAGGGCTCCCCTAGCCTTAGGATAGGGCTCCCCTAGCCTTAGTCTAGGGCTCCCCTAGGCTTAGGCTAGGGCTCCCCTAGGCTTATGCTAAGGCTAGCGCTCCCCTAGCGTTAGGTAAGGGCACCCCTAGGCTTACACTAGGTCTCCCCGAACCTTAGGCTAGAGCTCCCCGAACATTAGGCTATGGCTCCCCTAGCCTTAGGGTAGTGTTCCCCTAACCTTAACCTAGGGCACCCCTAGGCTTAGGCTAAGGCTAGGTCTCCCCTAGCCTTGGGCTAGGGCTCCCCTAGCCTTAGGCTGGGGCTCCCCTAGCCTTAGGCTAGTGCTCCCCTAGCCTTAGGCTAGGGTACCCCTAGGCTTAGGCTAAGGCTAGGGCTCCTCTAGCCTTAGACTAGGGCACCCCTAGGCTTAGGCTAAGGCTAGGGCTCCCCTAGCCTTAGCCTAGGGCTCCCCTAGCCTTAGGCTAGGGCTTTTCTAGCCTTAGGTTAGGGCACCCCTAGGCTTAGGCTAAGGCTAGGGCAGCCCTAGCCTTAGGTTAGGGCTCCCCTAGCCTTAGGCTATGGCACCCCTAGGCTTAGGATAAGGCTAGGGCTCCCCTAGCCTTAGGCTAGGGCTCCCCTAAGTTAGGCTAAGGCTAGGTCTCCCTGAGACTTAGGCTAGGGCTCCCCTAGCCTTAGGCTAGGGTACCCCTAGGCTTAGGCTAAGGCTAGGGCTCCCCTAGCCGTAGGCTAGTGCTCCCCTAGCCTTAGGCTAGGGTACCCCTAGGCTTAGGCTAGGGCACCCCTAGGCTTAGGCTACGGCTAGGGTTCCCCTAGCCTTAGGCTATGGCTCCCCTAGCCTTAGCTAGAGCTACCCTAGCCTTGGGTTAGGGCTCCCCTAGCCTTAGGCTAGCGCACCCCTAGGCTTAGGCTAAGGCTAGGGCTCCCCTAGCCTTAGGCTAGGGCTCCCCTAGCCTTAGGCTAGGGCTCCACTAGTCTTAGGCTAGGGCTCACCTAGCCTTAGGCTAGGGCACCCCTAGGCTTAGGTTAAGGCACGGGCTCCCCTAGTCTTAGGCTAATGCTCCCCCAACCTTAGGCTAGGGCTCCCCTAGCCTTAGGTTAGGGCACCCCAAGGCTTAGGCTAAGGCTAGGTCTCCCCTAACCTTAGGCTAGGGCTCCCCTAGTCTTACGTTAGGGCACCCCTAGGCTTAGGCCAACGCTAGGGATCCCCTAGGCTTAGGCTAGGTCACCTTTAGGCTTAGGCTAAGGCTAGGGCTCCCCTAGCTTTAGGCTAGGGTTCCCCTAGCCTTAGACAAGGTCTCCCCTAGGCTTAGGCTAAGGCTAGGGCCTCTGAGCCTTAGGCTCTGGCTCCCCTAGCCTTACGTTAGGGCACCCGTAGGCTTAGGCCAAGGCTAGGGCTCCCCTAGCCTTAGGCTAGGGCTCCCCTAGCCTTAGGTTAGGGCACCCCTAGGCTTGGGCTAAGGCTAGCGCTCCCCTAGCGTTAGGTAAGGGAACCCCTAGGCTTACACTAGGGCTCCCCGAACCTTAGGCTAGAGCTCCCCGAACATTAGGCTATGGCTCCCCTAGCCTTAGGGTAGTGTTCCCCTAACCTTAAGCTAGGGCACCCCTAGGCTTAGGCTAAGGCTAGGGCTCCCCTAGCCTTAGGCTAGTGCTCCCCTAGCCTTAGCCTAGGGCACCCCTTGGCTTAGGCTAAGGCTAGGTCTCCCCTAGCCTTGGGCTGGGGCTCCCCTAGCCTTAGGCTAGTGCTCCCCTAGCCTTAGGCTAGGGCACCCCTAGGCTTAGGCTAAGGCTAGGGCTCCTGTAGCCTTAGGCTAGGGCACCCCTAGGCTTAGGCTAAGGCTAGGGCTACCCTAGCCTTCGGCTAGGGCTTTTCTAGCCTTAGGTTAGGGCACCCCTAGGCTTAGGCTAAGGCTAGGGCAGCCCTAGCCTTAGGTTAGGGCTCCCCTAGCCTTAGGCTATGGCACCCCTACGCTTAGGATAAGGCTAGGGCTCCCCTAGCCTTAGGCTAGGGCTCCCCTAAGTTAGGCTAAGGCTAGGTCTCCCTGAGACTTAGGATAGGGCTCCCCTAGCCTTAGGCTAGGGCACCCCTAGGCTTAGGCTAAGGTTAGGGTTCCCCTAGCCTTAGGCTATGGCTCCCCTAGCCTTAGCTAGAGCTACCCTAGCCTTGGGTTAGGGCTCCCCTAGCCTTAGGCTAGCGCACCCCTAGGCTTAGACTAAGGCTAGGGCTCCCCTAGCCTTAGGCTAGGGCTCCCTTAGCCTTAGGCTAGGGCTCCCCTAGCCTTAGGCTAGGGCTCACCTAGCCTTATGCTAGGGCACCCCTAGGCTTAGGTTAAGGCACGGGCTCCCCTAGTCTTAGGCTAATGCTCCCCCAAACTTAGGCTAGGGCTCCCCTAGCCTTAGGTTAGGGCACCCCAAGCCTTAGGCTAAGGCTAGGTCTCCCCTAACCTTAGGCTAGGGCTCCCCTTGCCTTACGTTAGGGCACCCCTAGGCTTAGGCCAAGGCTAGGGCTCCCCTAGCCTTAGGCTAGGGTTCCCCTAGCCTTAGGTTAGGGCACCCCTAAGCTTAGGCTAAGGCTAGGGCTCCCCTAGCCTTAGGTTAGGGCTCCCCTAGCCTTAGGCTAGGGCACCCGTAGGCTTAGGCTAGGGCACCCCTAGGCTTAGGCTAAGGCTAGGGCTCCCCTAGCCTAAGGCTAGGGCACCCCAAGGCTTTGGCTAATGCTAGGGCTCCCTTAGCCTTCGGCTAGGGCACACCTAGGTTTAGGCTAAGGCTAGGGCACCCCTAGCCGTAATCTAGGGCTCCCCTAGCCTTAGGCTAGGGCACTCCAAGGCTTAGGCTAGCGCTCCCCTAGCGTTAGGTAAGGGCGCCCCTAGCCTTAGGCTAGGGCTCCCCTAGCCTTGGGCTAGGACTCCCCTAGCCTTGGGCTAGAGATCCCTTAGCCTTAGGCTAGGGCACCCCTAGGCTTAGGCTAAGGCTAGGGCTCCCCTAGCTTTGGGCTAGGGCTTCCCTAGCCTTAGGCTACTGCTCCCCTAGCCTTAGGCTAGGGCACCCCTAGGATGTTGCTAAGGCTAGGGCTCCTCTAGCCTTAGGCTAGGGCACCCCTAGGCTTCGGCTAAGGCTAGGGCTCCCCTAGCTTTAGGCTATGGCTCCCCTAGCTTTAAGCTAGGGCTCCCCTAGCCTTAGGCTAGGGCACCCCAAGGCTTAGGCTAAGGCTAGGGCACCGCTAACCTTAGGTTAGGGCTCCCCTATCCTTAGGCTATGGCACCCCTAGGCTTAGGTTAAGGGTAGGGCTCCCCTAGCCTTAGGCTAGGGCACCCCTAGGCTTAGGCTAAGGCTAGGGCTCCCCTAGCCTTAGGCTAGTGCTCCCCTAGCCTTAGGCTAGGGCAACCCTAGGCTTAGGCTAGGGCACCCCTAGGCTTAGGCTAAGTCTAGGGTCCCCTAGCCTTAGGCTATGGCTCCCCTAGCCTTAGGCTAGAGCTAACCAAGCCTTGGGCTAGGGCTCCCATAGCCTTAGGCTAGGGCACCGATAGGCTTAGGCTAAGGCTAGGGCTCCCTGAGCCTTACTAGGGCTCCCCGAACCTTAGGGTATGGCTCCCCTAGCCTTAGGTTAGTGTACCCCTAACCTTAGGCTAGTGCACCCCTAGGCTTAGGCTAAGGCTAGGGCTCCCCTAGCCTTAGGCTAGTGCTCCCCTAGCCTTAGGCTAGGGCTCCCCTAGCCTTAGGCTAGGGCTTTTCTAGACTTAGGTTAGGGCACCCTTAGGCTTACGCTAAAGCTAGCGCTCCCCAAGCCTTAGGCTAGGGCACTTTTAGGCTTAGGCTAAGGCTAGGGCTCCCATAGCCTTAGGCTAAGGCTCCCCTAGCCTTAGGCTAGGGCTCCCCTAACCTTAGGCTAGGGCACCCCTAGGCTTAGGCTAAGGCTAGGGCACCCCTAGCCTTAGGTTAGGGCTCCCCTAGCCTTGGGCTATGGAACCCCAAGGCTTAGGCTAAGGCTAGGGCTCCCTGAGACTTACGCTAGGGCTCCCCTAGCCTTAGGCTAGGGCACCCCTAGGCTTAGGCTAAGGCTAGGGCTCCCCGAGCCTTAGGCTAGGGCTCCCATAGCCTTAGGCTAGGGCACCGATAGGCTTAGGCTAAGGCTAGGGCTCCCTGAGCCTTACTAGGGCTCCCCGAACCTTAGGGTATGGCTCCCCTAGCCTTAGGTTAGTGTACCCCTAACCTTAGGCTAGGGCACCCCTAGGCTTAGGCTAAGGCTAGGGCTCCCCTAGCCTTAGGCTAGTGCTCCCCTAGCCTTGGGCTAGGACTCCCCTAGCCTTGGGCTAGAGATCCCTTAGCCTTAGGCTAGGGCACCCCTAGGCTTAGGCTAAGGCTAGGGCTCCCCTAGCCTTGGGCTAGGGCTTCCCTAGCCTTAGGCTACTGCTCCCCTAGCCTTAGGCTAGGGCACCCCTAGGCTGTTGCTAAGGCTAGGGCTCCTCTAGCCTTAGGCTAGGGCACCCCTAGGCTTCGGCTAAGGCTAGGGCTCCCCTAGCTTTAGGCTAGGGCTCCCCTAGCTTTAAGCTAGGGCTCCCCTAGCCTTAGGCTAGGGCACCCCAAGGCTTAGGCTAAGGCTAGGGCACCCCTAACCTTAGGTTAGGGCTCCCCTATCCTTAGGCTATGGCACCCCTAGGCTTAGGTTAAGGCTAGGGCTCCCCTAGCCTTAGGCTAGGGCACCCCTAGGCTTAGGCTAAGGCTAGGGCTCCCCTAGCCTTAGGCTAGTGCTCCCCTAGCCTTAGGCTAGGGCAACCCTAGGCTTAGGCTAGGGCACCCCTAGGCTTAGGCTAAGTCTAGGGTCCCCTAGCCTTAGGCTATGGCTCCCCTAGCCTTAGGCTAGAGCTAACCAAGCCTTGGGCTAGGGCTCCCATAGCCTTAGGCTAGGGCACCGATAGGCTTAGGCTAAGGCTAGGGCTCCCTGAGCCTTACTCGGGCTCCCCGAACCTTAGGGTATGGCTCCCCTAGCCTTAGGTTAGTGTACCCCTAACCTTAGGCTAGGGCACCCCTAGGCTTAGGCTAAGGCTAGGGCTCCCCTAGCCTTAGTCTAGTCCTCCCCTAGCCTTAGGCTAGGGCACCCCTAGGCTTAGGCTAAGGCTAAGGCTCCCCTTGCCTTAGGTTAGGGCTCCCCTAGCCTTAGGATAGGGCTCCCCTAGCCTTAGGCTAGGGCTCCCCTAGCCTTAGGCTAGGGAACCACTAGGCTTAAGTTAAGGCATGGGCTCCCCTAGCCTTAGGTTAGGGCTCCCCTATCCTTACGTTAGGGCACCCCTAGGCTTAGGCCAAGGCTAGGGATCCCCTCGCCTTAGGCTAGGGCACCTTTAGGCTTAGGCTAAGGCTAGGGCTCCCCTAGGCTTAGGCTAAGGCTAGGGCTCCCTAGCCTTAGGTTAGGGCTCCCCTAGCCTTAGGCTAGGGCACCCGTAGGCTTAGGCTAAGGCTAGGGCTCCCCTAGCCTTAGGCTAGGGGTCCCCTAGCCTTAGGTTAGGGCACCCCTAGGCTTGGGTTAAGGCTAGCGCTCCCCTAGCCTTAGGCTAAGGCTAGGGCTCCCCTAGCCTTAGGTTAGGGCTCTCCTAGCCTTAGGCTAGGGCACCACTAGGTTTAGGCTAAGGCTATGGTTCCCTTAGCCTTAGGATAGGGCTCCCCTAGCCTTAGTCTAGGGCTCCCCTAGGCTTAGGCTAGGGCTCCCCTAGGCTTAGGCTAAGGCTAGCGCTCCCTTAGCGTTAGGTAAGGGCACCCCTAGGCTTACACTAGGGCTCCCCGAGCCTTAGGGTAGAGCTCCCCGAACCTTAGGCTATGGCTCCCCTAGCCTTAGGGTAGTGTTCCCCTAACCTTAAACTAGGGCACCATTTGGCTTAGGCTAAGGCTAGGGCTCCCCTAGCCTTAGGCTAGTGCTCCCCTAGCCTTAGCCTAGGGCAGCCCTAGGCTTAGGCTAAGGCTAGGTCTCCCTTAGCCTTGGGCTGGGGCTCCCCTAGCCTTAGGCTAGGGAACCCCTAGGCTTACGCTAAGGCTAGGGCTCCCCTAGCCTAAGGCTACGGCTCCCCTAGCCTTAGGATAGGGCTCCCATATCCTTAGGCTAGGGCACCACTAGGCTTAGGTTAAGGCAAGGGCTCCTCTAGCCTTAGGCTAGGGCTCCCCTATCCTTACGTTAGGGCACACCTAGGCTTAGGCCAAGGCTAGGGATCCCCTCGCCTTAGGCTAGGGCACCTTTAGGCTTAGGCTAAGGCTAGGGCTCCCCTAGGCTTAGGCTAAGGCTAGGGCTCACTAGCCTTAGGTTAGGGTTCCCCTAGCCTTAGGCTAGGGCACCCGTAGGCTTAGGCTAAGGCTAGGTCTCCCCTAGCCTTAGGCTAATGCTCCCCTAGCCTTGGGCTGGGGCACTTTTAGGCTTAGGCTTAGGCTAGGGCTCCCCTAGCCTTATGCTAAGGCTCCCCTAGGCTTAGGCTAAGGCTAGGGCTCCCCTAGCCTTAGGTTAGGGCACCCCTAGGCTTGGCCTAAGGCTAGCGCTCCCCTAGCCTTAGGCTAAGGCTAGGGCTCCCCTAGCCTTAGGTTAGGGCTCCCCTAGCCTTAGGCTAGGGCACCCCTAGGTTTAGGCTAAGGCTATGGTTCCCCTAGCCTTAGGATAGGGCTCCCCTAGCCTTAGTCTAGGGCTCCCCTAGGCTTAGGCTAGGGCTCCCCTAGGCTTACGCTAGGGCTCCCCGAGCCTTAAGCTAGAGCTCCCCGAACCTTAGGCTATGGCTCCCCTAGCCTTACGGTAGTGTTCCCCTAACCTTAGGCTAGGGCACCCCTAGGCTTAGGCTAAGGCTAGGGCTCCCCTAGCCTTAGCTAGGGCTCCCCTAGCCTTGGGTTGGGGCTCCCCTAGCCTTAGGCTAGGGCACCCCTAGGCTTAGGCTAGGGCACCCCTAGGCTTAGGCTAAGGCTAGGGCTCCCCTAGCCTTAGGCTAGGGCTCCCCTAGCCTTAGGCTAGGGCACGCCTAGGCTTAGGCTAAGGCTAGGGCTCCCTGAGACTTAGGCTAGGGCTCCCCTTACCTTAGGCTAGGGCACCCCTAGGCTGAGGCTAAGGCGAGGGCTCCCCTAGCCTTAGGATAGGGCTCCCATAGCCTTAGGCTAGGGCACCCGTAGGCTTAGGCTAAGGCTAGGGCTCCCCTAGCCTTAGGCTAGGGCTGCCCTAGCCTTAGGTTTGGGCACCCCTAGGCTTGGGCTAAGGGTAGCGCTCCCCTAGCCTTAAGCTAAGGCTAGGGCTCCCCTAGCCTTAGGTTAGGGCTCCCCTAGCCTTAGGCTAGGGCACCCCTAGGTTTAGGCTAAGGCTATGGTTCCCCTAGCCTTAGGATAGGGCTCCCCTAGCCTTAGTCTAGGGCTCCCCTAGGCTTAGGCTAGGGCTCCCCTAGGCTTAGGCTAAGGTTAGCGCTCCCCTCGCATTAGGTAAGGGCACCCCTAGGCTTACACTAGGGCTCCCCGAGCCTTAGGCTAGAGCTCCCCGAATCTTAGGCTATGGCTCCCCTAGCCTTAGGGTAGTGTTCCCCTAACCTTAGGCTAGGGCACCCCTAGGCTTAGGCTAAGGCTAGGGCTCCCCTAGCCTTAGGCTAGTGCTCCCTTAGCCTTAGCCTAGGGCACCCCTAGGCTTATGCTAAGGCTAGGTCTCCCCTAGCCTTAGGCTAGGGCTCCCCTAGCCTTGGGCTGGGGCTCCCCTAGCCTTAGGCTGGGGCTCCCCAAGCCTTAGGCTAGGGCTCCCCTAGCCTTAGGCTAGAGCTTTTCTAGACTTAGGTTAGGGCACTCCTAGGATTAGGCTAGGGTTTTTCTAGACTTAGGTTAGGGCACTCCTAGGCTTAGGCTAAGGCTAGCGCTCCACAAGCCTTAGGCTAGGGCACTTTTAGGCTTAGGCTTAGGCTAGGGCTCCCCTAGCCTTATGCTAAGGCTCCCCTAGGCTTAGGTTAAGGCTAGGGCTCCCTGAGACTTAGGCTAGTGCTCCCCTAGCCTTAGGCTAGGGCACCCCTAGGCTTAGGCTAAGGCTAGGGCTCCCCTAGCCTTAGGCTAGTGCTCCCCTAGCCTTAGGCTAGGGCACCCCTAGGCTTAGGCTAAGGCTAGGGCTCCCCTAGCTTTAGGCTAGGGCTCCCCTAGCCTTAAGCTAGGGCTCCCCTAGCCTTAGTCTAGGGCACCCCTAACCTTAGGTTAGGGCTCCCCTATCCTTAAGCTATGGCACCCCTAGGCTTAGGTTAAGGCTAGGGCTCCCCTAGCCTTAGGCTAGGGCACCCCTAGGCTTAGGCTAGTGCTCCCCTAGCCTTAGGCTAGGGCAACCCTAGGCTTAGGCTAGGGCACCCCTAGGCTTAGGCTAAGGCTAGGGTCCCCTAGCCATAGGCTATGGCTCCCCTAGCCTAAGGCTAGGGCACCCCTAGGCTTAGGCTAAGGCTAGGGCTCCCCTAGCCTTAGGCTATGGCTCCCCTAGCCTTAGGCTAGAGCTACCCAAGCCTTGGGATAGGGCTCCCCTAGCCTTAGGCTAGGGCACCCCTAGGCTTAGGCTAAGGCTAGGGCTCCCCTAGCCTTAGGCTAGGGCTCCCCTAGCCTTAGGCTAGGGCTCCCCTAGCCTTAGGCTAGGGCTCCCCTAGCCTTATGCTAGGGCACCCCTAGGTTTAGGTTAAGGCAAGGGCTTCCCTAGTCTTAGGCTAATGTTCCCCTACCCTTAGGCTAGGGCTCCCCTAGCCATAGGTTAGGGCACCCCTAGGCTTAGGCCAAAGCTAGGGATCCCCTAGGCTTAGGCTAGGGCACCTTTAGGCTTAGGCTAAGGCTAGGGCTCCCCTAGCCTTAGGCTAGGGCTCCCCTAGCCTTAGACTAGGGCTCCCCTAGGCTTAGGCTAAGGCTAGGGCTCCCCTAGCCTTTGGTTAGTGCTCCCCTAGCCTTAGGCTAAGACACCCCCAGCCTTAAGCTAGGGCTCCTCTAGCCTTGGGCTAGGGCACTCCTAGGCTTAGGCTAGTGCTCCCCTAGCGTTAGGTAAGGGCACCCCTAAGCTTAGGCTAGGGCTCCCCGAGCCTTAGGCTAGGGCTCCCCAAACCTTAGGCTATGGCACCACTAGGCTTAGGTTAAGGCATGGGCTCCCCTAACCTTGGGCTAGGGCTCCCCTATCCTTATGTTAGGGCACCCCTAGGCTTAGGCTAAGGCTAGGGCTCCCCAAGCCTTAGGCTAGGCTCCCATAGCCTTAGACTTGGGCACCGATAGGCTTAGGCTAAGGCTAGGGCTCCCTGAGCCTTACTAGGGCTCCCCGAACCTTAGGGTATGGCTCTCCTAGCCTTAGGTTAGTGTACCCCTAACCTTAGGCTAGGGCACCCCTAGGCTTAGGCTAAGGCTAGGGCTCCCCTAGCCTTAGGCTAGGGCTCCCCTAGCCTTAGGCTAGGGCTCCCCTAGCCTTAGGCTAGGGCTTTTCTAGACTTAGGTTAGGGCACCCTTAGGCTTACGCTAAAGCTAGCGCTCCCCAAGCCTTAGGCTAGGGCACTTTTAGGCTTAGGCTAAGGCTAGGGCTCCCATAGCCTTAGGCTAAGGCTCCCCTAGCCTTTGGCTAGGGCTCTCCTAGCCTTAGGCTAGGGCACCCCTGGGCTTAGGCTAAGGCTAGGGCACCCCTAGCCTTAGGTTAGGGCTCCCCTAGCCTTAGGCTATGGAACCCCAAGGGTTAGGCTAAGGCTAGGGCTCCCCTACCTTTAGGCTAGGGCTCCCCTAGAATTAGGCTAAGGCTAGGGCTCCCTGAAACTTAGGCTAGGGCTCCCCTAGCCTTAGGCTAGGGCACCCCTAGGCTTAGGCTAAGGCTAGGGCTCCCCTAGCCTTAGTCTAGTCCTCCCCTAGCCTTAGGCTAGGGCACTCCTAGGCTTAGGCTAAGGCTAAGGCTCCCCTAGCCTTAGGTTAGGGCTCCCCTAGCCTTAGGCTAGGGCACCCCTGGGCTTAGGCTAAGGCTAGGGCTCCCCTCGCCTAAGGCTAGGGCTCCGCTAGCCTTAGGATAGAGCTCCCCTAGCCTTAGGCTAGGGCACCACTAGGCTTAGGTTAAGGCATGGGCTCCCCTAACCTTGGGCTAGGGCTCCCCTATCCTTATGTTAGGGCACCCCTAGGCTTAGACCAAGGCTAGGGATCCCCTCGCCTTAGGCTAGGGCACCTTTAGGCTTAGGCTAAGGCTAGGGCTCCCCTAGGCTTAGGCTAAGGCTAGGGCTCCCTAGCCTTAGGTTAGAGCTCCCCTAGCCTTAGGCTAGGGCACCCGTAGGCTTGGGCTAAGGCTAGGGCTCCCCTAGCCTTAGGCTAGGGCTCCCCTAGCCTTAGGCTAGGGCTCCCCTAGCCTTAGGTTAGGGCACCCCTAGGCTTGAGCTAAGGATAGCGCTCCCCTAGCCTTAGGCTAAGGCTAGGGCTCCCCTAGCCTTAGGTTAGGGCTCCCCTAGCCTTAGGCGAGGGCACCCCTAGGTTTAGGCTAAGGCTATGGTTCCCCTAGCCTTAGGATAGGGCTCCCCTAGCCTTACTCTAGGGCTCCCCTAGGCTTAGGCTAGGGCTCCCCTAGGCTTAGGCTAAGGCTAGCGCTCCCTTAGCGTTAGGTAAGGGCACCCCTAGGCTTACACTAGGGCTCCCCGAGCCTTAGGCTAGAGCTCCCCGAACCTTAGGCTATGGCTCCCCTAGTCTTAGGGTAGTGTTCCCCTAACCTTAAGCTAGGGCACCCCTAGGCTTAGGCTAAGACTAGGGCTCCCCTAGCCTTAGGCTAGTGCGCCCCTAGCCTTAGCCTAGGGCACCCCTAGGCTTAGGCTAAGGCTAGGTATCCCCTAGCCTTGGGCTGGGGCTCCCCTAGCCTTAGGCTAGGGCTCCCCTAGCCTTAGGCTAGGGCACCCCTAGGCTTAGGCTAAGGCTAGGGCTCCCCTAGCCTAAGGCTAGGGCTCCCCTAGCCTTAGGATAGGGCTCCCCTAGCCTTAGGCTAGGGCACCACTAGGCGTAAGTTAAGGCAAGGGCTCCCCTAGCCTTAGGCTAGGGCTCCCCTATCCTTACGTTAGGGCACCCCTAGGCTTAGGCCAAGGCTAGGGATCCCCTCGCCTTAGGATAGGGCTCCCCTAGCCTTAGTCTAGGGCTCCCCTAGGCTTAGGCTAGGGCTCCCCTAGGCTTACGCTAGGGCTCCCCGAGCCTTAGGCTAGAGCTCCCCGAACCTTAGGCTATGGCTCCCCTAGGCTTAGGCTAAGGCTAGGGCTCCCCTAGCCTTAGGCTAGTGCTCCCCAAGCCTTAGCCTAGGGCACCCCTAGGCTTAGGCTAAGGCTAGGTCTCCCCTAGCCTTAGGCTAGGTCTCCCCTAGCCTTAGGCTAGGTCTCCCCTAGCCTTGGGCTGGGGCTCCCCTAGCCTTAGGCTAGGGCACCCCTAGGCTTAGGCTAAGGCTAGGGCACCCCTAGGCTTAGGCTAAGGCTAGGGCTCCCTGAGACTTAGGCTAGGCCTCCCCTTACCTTAGGCTAGGACACCCCTAGGCTAAGGCTAAGGCGAGGGCTCCCCTAGCCTTAGGATAGGGCTCCCATAGCCTTAGGCTAGGGCACCCGTAGGCTTAGGCCAAGGCTAGGGCTCCCCTAGCCTTAGGCTAGGGCTCCCCTAGCCTTAGGTTAGGGCACCCCTAGGCTTGGGCTAAGGGTAGCGCTCCCCTAGCCTTAAGCTAAGGCTAGGGCTCCCCTAGCCTTAGGTTAGGACTCCCCTAGCCTTAGGTTAGGGCTCCCCTAGCCTTAGGCTAGGGCACCCCTAGGTTTAGGCTAAGGCTATGGTTCCCCTAGCCTTAGGATAGGGCTCCCCTAGCCTTAGTCTAGGGCTCCACTAGGCTTAGGCTAGGGCTCCCTTCGTGTTAGGTAAGGGCACCCCTAGGCTTACACTAGGGCTCCCCGAGCCTTAGGCTAGAGCTCCCCGAACCTTAGGCTATGGCTCCCCTAGCCTTAGGGTAATGTTCCCCTAAACTTAAGCTAGGGCACCCCTAGGCTTAGGCTAAGGCTAGGGCTCCCCTAGACTTAGGCTAGTGCTCCCCTAGCCTTAGCCTATGGCACTCCTAGGCTTAGGCTAAGGCTAGGTCTCCCCTAGCCTTAGGCTAGGGCTCCCCTAGCCTTGGGCTGGGGCTCCCCTAGCCTTAGGCTAGCGCACCCCTAGGCTTAGGCTAAGGCTAGGGCTCCCCTAGCCTAAGGCTAGGGCTCCCCTTGCCTTAGGATAGGGATCCCCTAGCCTTAGGCTAGGGCACCACTAGGCTTAAGTTAAGGCAAGGGCTCCCCTAGCCTCAGGCTGGGGCTCCCCTATCCTTACGTTAGGGCAGCCCTATGCTTAGGCCAAGGCCAGGGATCCCCTCGCCTTAGGCTAGGGCACCTTTAGGCTTAGGCTAAAGCTAGGGCTCCCCTAGGCTTAGGCTAAGGCTAGGGCTCCCTAGCCTTAGGTTAGGGCTCCCCTAGCCTTAGGCTAGGGCACCCGTAGGCTTAGGCTAAGGCTAGGGCTCCCCTAGCCTTAGGCTAGGGCTCCCCTAGCCTTAGGTTATGGCACCCCTAGGCTTGGGCTAAGGCTAGCGCTCCCCTAGCCTTAGGCTAAGGCTAGGGCTCCCCTAGCCTTAGGTTAGGGCTCCCCTAGCCTTAGGCTAGGGCACCCGTAGGTTTTTGCTAAGTCTATGGTTCCCCTAGCCTTTGGATAGGGCTCCCCGATCCTTAGTCTAGGGCTCCCCTAGGCTAAGGCTAGGGCTCCCCTAGGCTTACGCTAGGGCTCCCAGAGCCTTAGGCGAGAGCTCCCCGACCCTTAGGCTATGGCTCCCCTAGCCTTACGGTAGTGTTCCCCTAACCTTAGGCTAGGGCACCCCTAGGCTTAGGCTAAGGCTAGGGCTCCCCTAGCCTTAGGCTAGTGCTCCCCTAGCCTTGGGCTGGGGCTCCCCTAGCCTTCGGCTAGGGCTCCCCTAGCCTTAGGCTAGGGCACCACAGGCTTAGGTTAAGGCTAGGGCTCCCTGAGACTTAGGCTAGGGCTCCCCTTACCTTACGCTAGGGCACCCCTAGGCTAAGGCGAAGGCGAGGGCTCCCCTAGCCTTAGGATAGGGCTCCCATAGCCTTAGGCTAGGGCACCTGTAGGCTTAGGCTAAGGCTAGGCCTCCCCTAGCCTTAGGCTAGGGCTCCCCTAGCCTTAGGTTAGGGCACCCCTAGCCTTAGGTTAGGGCACCCCTAGATTTGGGCTAAGGGTAGCGCTCCCCTAGCCTTAAGCTAAGGCTAGGGCTCCCCTAGCCTTAGGTTAGGGCTCCCCTAGCCTTAGGCTAGGGCACCCCTAGGTTTAGGCTAAGGCTACGGTTCCCCTAGCCTTAGGATAGGGCTCCCCTGGCCTTAGTCTAGGGCTCCCTGAGGCTTAGGCTAGGGCTCCCCTAGGCTTAGGCTAAGGCTAGCGCTCCCCTCGCGTTAGGTAAGGGCACCCCTAGGCTTACACTAGGGCTCCCCGAGCCTTAGGCTAGAGCTCCCCGAACCTTCGGCTATGGCTCCCCTAGCCTTAGGGTAGTATTCCCCTAACCTTAAGCTAGGGCACCCCTAGGCTTAGGCTAAGGCTAGGTCTCCCCTAGCCTTAGGCTAAGGCTCCCCTACCCTTGGGCTGGGGCTCCCCTAGCTTTAGGCTAGGGCACCCCTAGGCTTAGGCTAAGGCTAGGGCTTCCCTAGCCTAAGGCTAGGGCTCCCCTAGCCTTAGGATAGGGATCCCCTAGCCTTAGGCTAGGGCACCACTAGGCTTAAGTTAAGGCAAGGGCTCCCCTAGCCTTAGGCTAGGGCTCCCCTATCCTTACGTTAGGGCAGCCCTATGCTTAGGCCAAGGCTAGGGATCTCCTCGCCTTAGGTTAGGGCACCCCTATGCTTGGGCTAAGGCTAGCGATCCCCTAGCCTTAGGCTAAGACTAGGACTCCCCTAGCCTTAGGTTAGGGCTCCCCTAGCCTTAGGCTAGGGCACCCCTAGGTTTAGGCTAAGGCTATGGTTCCCCTAGCCTTAGGATAGGGCTCCCCTAACCTTAGTCTAGGGCTCCCCTAGGCTTAGGCTAAGGCTAGAGCTCCTCTAGCGTTAGGTAAGGGCACCCCTAGGCTTATGCTAGGTCTCCCCGAGCCTTCGGCTAGAGCTCCCCTAACCTTAGGCTATGGCTCCCCTAGCCTTAGGGTAGTGTTCCCCTAACCTTAGGCTAGGGCACCCCTAGGCTTAGGATAAGGCTAGGGCTCCCCTAGCCTTAGGCTAGGGCTCTCCTAGGTTAGGCTAAGTCTAGGTCTCCCTGAGACTTAGGCTAGGGCTCCCCTAGCCTTAGGATAGGGCACCCCTAGGCTTAGGCTAAGGCTAGGGCTCCCCTAGCCTTTGGCTAGGGCTCCCCTAGCCTTAGGTTATGGCACCCCTAGGCTTGGGCTAAGGCTAGCGCTCCCCTAGCCTTAGGCTAAGGCTAGGGCTCCCCTAGCCTTAGGTTAGGGCTCCCCTAGCCTTAGGCTAGGGCACCCCTAGTTTTAGGCTAAGTCTATGGGTCCCCTAGCCTTAGGATAGGGCTCCCCGAGCCTTAGTCTAGGGCTCCCCTAGGCTAAGGCTAGGGCTCCCCTAGGCTTACGCTAGGGCTCCCAGAGCCTTAGGCTAGAGCTCCCCGAACCTTAGGCTATGGCTCCCCTAGCCTTACGGTAGTGTTCCCCTAACCTTAGGCTAGGGCACCCCTAGGCTTAGGCTAAGGCTAGGGCTCCCCTAGCCTTAGGCTAGTGCTCCCCTAGCCTTGGGCTGGGGCTCCCCTAGCCTTAGGCTAGGGCTCCCCTAGCCTTAGGCTAGGGCACCCCTAGGCTTAGGTTAAGGCTAGGGCTCCCTGAGACTTAGGCTAGGGCTCCCCTTACCTTAGGCTAGGGCACCCCTAGGCTAAGGCTAAGGCGAGGGCTCCCCTAGCCTTAGGATAGGGCTCCCATCGCCTTAGGCTAGGGCACCCGTAGGCTTAGGCTAAGGCTAGGGCTCCCCTAGCCTTAGGTTAGGGCACCCCTAGATTTGGGCTAAGGGTAGCGCTCCCCTAGCCTTAAGCTAAGGCTAGGGCTCCCCTAGCCTTAGGTTAGGGCTCCCCTATCCTTAGGCTAGGGCACCCCTAGGTTTAGGCTAAGGCTATGGTTCCCCTAGCCTTAGGATAGGGCTCCCCTGGCCTTAGTCTAGGGCTCCCCGAGGCTTAGGCTAGGGCTCCCCTAGACTTAGGCTAAGGCTAGCGCTCCCCTCGCGTTAGGTAAGGGCACCGCTAGGCTTACACTAGGGCTCCCCGAGCCTTAGGCTAGAGCTCCCCGAACCTTAGGCTATGGCTCCCCTAGCCTTAGGGTAGTATTCCCCTAACCTTAAGCTAGGGCACCCCTAGGCTTAGGCTAAGGCTAGGTCTCCCCTAGCCTTAGGCTAGGGCTCCCCTACCCTTGGGCTGGGGCTCCCCTAGCTTTAGGCTAGGGCACCCCTAGGCTTAGGCTAAGGCTAGGGCTCCCCTAGCCTAAGGCTAGGGCTCCCCTAGCCTTAGGATAGGGATCCCCTAGCCTTAGGCTAGGGCACCACTAGGCTTAAGTTAAGGCAAGGGCTCCCCTAGCCTTAGGCTAGGGCTCCCCTATCCTTACGTTAGGGCAGCCCTATGCTTAGGCCAAGGCTAGGGATCTCCTCGCCTTAGGCTAGGGCACCTTTAGGCTTAGGCTATGGCTAGGGCTCCCCTAGGCTTAGGCTAAGGCTAGGGCTCCCTAGCCTTAGGTTAGAGCTCCCCTAGCCTTAGGCTAGGGCACCCGTAGGCTTAGGCTAAGGCTAGGGCTCCCCTAGCCTTAGGCTAGGGCTCCCCTAGCCTTAGGTTAGGGCACCCCTAGGCTTGGGCTAAGGCTAGCGATCCCCTAGCCTTAGGCTAAGGCTAGGACTCCCCTAGCCTTAGGTTAGGGCTCCCCTAGCCTTAGGCTAGGGCACCCCTAGGTTTAGGCTAAGGCTATGGTTCCCCTAGCCTTAGGATAGGGCTCCCCTAACCTTAGTCTAGGGCTCCCCTAGGCTTAGGCTAAGGCTAGAGCTCCTCTAGCGTTAGGTAAGGGCACCCCTAGGCTTACGCTAGGGCTCCCCGAGCCTTCGGCTAGAGCTCCCCTAACCTTAGGCTATGGCTCCCCTAGCCTTAGGGTAGTGTTCCCCTAACCTTAGGCTAGGGCACCCCTAGGCTTAGGATAAGGCTAGGGCTCCCCTAGCCTTAAGCTAGGGCTCCCCTAGGTTAGGCTAAGGCTAGGTCTCCCTGAGACTTAGGCTAGGGCTCCCCTAGCCTTAGGATAGGGCACCCCTAGGCTTAGGCTAAGGCTAGGGCTCCCCTAGCCTTAGGCTAGTGCTCCCCTAGCCTTAGGCTAGGGTACCCCTAGGCTTAGGCTAGGGCACCCCTAGCCTTAGGCTAAGGCACACCTAGGTTTAGGCTAAGGCTAGGGCTCCCCTAGCCTTAGGCTAGGGCTCCCCTAGTCTTAGGCTAGGGCTCCCCTAGACTTAGGCTAAGGCTAGGGCTCCCCTAGCCTTAGGCTAGGGCACCCCTAGCCTTAATCTAGGGCTCCCCGAACCATAGACTATTGCTCCTCTAGCCTTAGGCTAGGGCTCCTCTAGCCTTGGGCTAGGGCACCCCTAGGCTTAGGCTAAGGCTAGGGCTCCCCGAGCCTTAGGCTAGGGCTCTGATAGCCTTAGGCTAGGGCACCGATAGGCTTAGGCTAAGGCTAGGGCTCCCTGAGCCTTACTAGGGCTCCCCGAACCTTAGGGTATGGCTCCCCTAGCCTTAGGTTAGTGTACCCCTAACGTTAGGCTAGGGCACCCCTAGGCTTAGGTTAAGGCTAGGGCTCCCCTAGCCTTAGGCTAGGGCTCCCCTAGCCTTAGGCTAGGGCTCCCCTAGCCTTAGGCTAGGGCTTTTCTAGACTTAGGTTAGGGCACCCTTATTCTTACGCTAAAGCTAGCGCTCCCCAAGCCTTAGGCTAGGGCACTTTTAGGCTTAGGGTAATGCTAGGGCTCCCATAGCCTTAGGCTAAGGCTCCCCTAGCCTTAGGCTAGGGCTCCCCTAGCCTTAGGCTAGGGCACCCCTAGGCTTAGGCTAAGACTAGGGAACCCCTAGCCTTAGGTTAGGGCTCCCCTAGCCTTAGGGTATAGAACCCCAAGGCTTAGGCTAAGGCTAGGGCTCCCCTACCCTTAGGCTAGGGCTTCCCTAGGCTTAGGCTAAGGCTAGGGCTCCCGAAGACTTAGGCTAGGGCTCCCCTAGCCTTAGTCTAGTCCTACACTAGCCTTAGGCTAGGGCACCCCCAGGCTTAGGCTAAGGCTAAGGCTCCCCTAGCCTTAGGTTAGGGCTCCCCTAGACTTAGGCTAGGGCACCCCTGGGCTTAGGCTAAGGCTAGGTCTCCCCTAGCCTAAGGCTATGGCTCCGCTAGCCTTAGGATAGGGCTCCGCTAGCCTTAGGCTAGGGCACCACTAGGCTTAGGTTAAGGCATGGGCTCCCCTAGCCTTAGGCTAGGGCTCCCCTATCCTTACGTTAGGGCACCCCTAGGCTTAGGCCAAGGCTAGGGATCCCCTCGCCTTAGGCTAGGGCACCCGTAGGCTTAGGCTAAGGCTAGGGCTCCCCTAGCCTTAGACTAGGGCTCCCCTAGCCTTAGGTTAGGGCACCCCTAAGCTTGGGCTAAGGCTAGCGCTCCCCTAGCCTTAGGCTAAGGCTAGGGCTCCCCTAGCCTTAGGTTAGGGCTCCCCTAGCTTTAGGCTAGGGCACCCCTAGGTTTAGGCTAAGGCTATGGTTCCCCTAGCCTTAGGATAGGGCTCCCCTAACCTTAGTCTAGGGCTCCCCTAGGCTTAGGCTAGGGCTCCCCTGGGCTTAGGCTAAGGCTAGCGCTCCCTTAGCGTTAGGTAAGGGCACCCCTAGGCTTACACTAGGGCTCCCCGAGCCTTAGGCTAGAGCTCCCTGAACCTTAGGCTATGGCTCCCCTAGCCTTAGGGTAGTGTTCCCCTAGCCTTAGCCTAGGGCACCCCAAGGCTTAGGCTAAGGCTAGGTCTCCCCTAGCCTTGGGCTGGGGCTCCCCTAGCCTTAGGCTAGGGCACCCCTAGGCTTAGGCTAAGGCTAGGGCTCCCCTAGCCTAAGGCTAGGGCTCCCCTAGCCTTAGGATAGGGCTCCCCTGGCCTTAGGCTAGGGCACCACTAGGCTTAGGTTAAGGCAAGGGCTCCCCTAGCCTTAGGCTAGGGCTCCCCTATCCTTACGTAAGGCACCCCTAGGCTTAGGCCAAGGCTAGGGATCCCCTCGGCTTAGGCTAGGGCACCTTTAGGCTTAGGCTAAGGCTAGGGCTCCCCTAGGCTGAGGCTAAGGCTAGGGCTCCCTAGCCTTAGGTTAGGGCTCCCCTAGCCTTAGGCTAGGGCACCCGTAGGTTTAGGCTAAGGCTAGGGCTCCCCTAGCATTAGGCTAGGGGTCCCCAAGCCTTAGGTTAGGGCACCCCTAGGCTTGGGCTAAGGCTAGCGCTCCCCTAGCCTTAGGCTAAGGCTAGGGCTCCCCTAGCCTTAGGATAGGGCTCCCCTAGCCTTAGTCTAGGGCTCCCCTAGGCTTAGGCTAGGGCTCCCCTAGGCTTACGCTAGGGCTCCCCGGACCTTAGGCTAGAGCTCCCCGAACCTTAGGCTATGGCTCCCCTAGCCTTACGGTAGTGTTCCCCTAATCTTAGGCTAGGGCACCCCTAGGCTTAGGCTAAGGATAGGGCTCCCCCAGCCTTAGGCTAGTCCTTCTCTAGCCTTAGCCTAGGGCACCCCTAGGCTTAGGCTAAGGCTAGGTCTCCCCTAGCCTTAGGCTAGGGCTCCCCTAGCCTTAGGCTAGGGCTCCCCTAGCCTTAGGCTAGGGCTCCCCTAGCCTTAGGCTAGGGCTCCCCTAGCCTTGGGCTGGGACTCCCCTAGCCTTAGGCTATGGCACCCCTTGGCTTAGGCTAAGGCTAGGGCTCCCCTAGCCTTAGGCTAGGGCTCCCCTAGCCTTAGGCTAGGGCACCCCTAGGCTTAGGCTAAGGCTAGGGCTCCCTGAGACTTAGGCTAGGGCTCCCCTTACCTTAGGCTAGGGCACCCCTAGGCTAAGGCTAAGGCGAGGGCTCCCCTAGCCTTAGGATAGGGCTCCCATAGCCTTAGGCTAGGGCACCCGTAGGCTTAGGCTAAGGGTAGGGCTCCCCTAGCCTTAGGCTAGGGCTCCCCTAGCCTTAGGTTAGGGCACCCCTAGGCTTGGGCTAAGGGTAGCGCTCCCCTAGCCTTAAGCTAAGGATAGGGCTCCCCTAGCCTTAGGTTAGGGCTTCCCTAGCCTTAGGTTAGGGCTCCCCTAGCTTTAGGCTAGGGCACCCCTAGGTTTAGGCTAAGGCTATGGTTCCCCTAGCCTTAGGATAGGGCTCCACTAGCCTTAGTCTAGGGCTCCCCTAGGCTTAGGCTAGGGCTCCCCTAGGCTTAGGCTAAGGCTAGCGCTCCCCTCGCGTTAGGTAAGGGCACCCCTAGGCTTACACTAGGGCTCCCCGAGCCTTAGGCTAGAGCTCCCCGAACCTTAGGCTATGGCTCCCCTAGCCGTAGGGTAGTGTTCCCCTAACCTTAAGCTAGGGCACCCCTAGGCTTGGGCTAAGGCTAGGGCTCCCGTAGCCTAAGGCTAGGGCTCCCCTAGCCTTAGGATAGGGATTCCCTAGCCTTAGGCTAGGGCACCACTAGGCTTAAGTTAAGGCAAGGGCTCCCCTAGCCTTAGGCTAGGGCTCCCCTATCCTTACGTTAGGACAGCCCTATGCTTAGGCCAAGGCTAGGGATCTCCTCGCCTTAGGCTAGGGCAACTTTAGGCTTAGGCTAAGGCTAGGGCTCCCCTAGGCTTAGGCTAAGGCCAGGGCTCCCTAGCCTTAGGTTAGATCTCCCCTAGCCTTAGGCTAGGGCACCCGTAGGCTTAGGCTAAGGCTAGGGCTCCCCTAGCCTTAGGCTAAGGCTCCCCTAGCCTTAGGTTAGGGCACCCCTAGGCTTGGGCTAAGGCTAGCGATCCCCTAGCCTTAGGCTAAGGCTAGGGCTCCCCTAGCCTTAGGTTAGGGCTCCCCTAGCCTTAGGCTAGGGCACCCCTAGGCTTAGGCTAAGGCTAGGGCTCCCCTAGCCTTAGGCTAGTGCTCCCCTAGCCTTCGCCTAGGGCACCCCTAGGCTTAGGCTAAGGGTAGGTCTCCCCTAGCCTTAGGCTACGGCTCCCCTAGCCTTGGGTTGGGGCTTTTCTAGACTTAGGTTAGGGCACTCCTAGGATTAGGCTAGGGCTTTTCTAGACTTAGGTTAGGGCACTCCTAGGCTTAGTCTAAGGCTAGCGCTCCATAAGCCTTAGACTAGGGCACTTTTAGGCTTAGGCTTAGGGTAGGGCTCCCCTAGCCTTAGGCTAAGGCTCCCCTAGGCTTAGGCTAAGGCTAGGGCTCCCTGAGACTTAGGCTAGGGCTCCCCTAGCCTTAGGCTAGGGCACCCCTAGGCTTAGGCTAAGGCTAGGGCTCCCATAGCCTTAGGCTAGTGCTCCCCTAGCCTTAGGCTAGGGCACCCCTAGGCTAAGGCTAAGGCGAGGGCTCCCCTAGCCTTAGGTTAGGGCTCCCCTAGCCTTAGGCTAGGGCTCCCATAGCCTTAGGCTAGTGTACCCCTAACCTTAGGCTAGGGCACCCCTAGGTTTAGGTAAAGCTAGTGCTCCCCAAGCCTTATGCTAGGGCACTTTTAGGCTTAGGCTAAGGCTAGGGCACTCCTAGCCTTAGGTTAGGGCTTCCCTAGCCTTAGGCTATGGAACCCCAAGGCTTAGGCTAAGGCTAGGGCTCCCCTAGCCTTAGGCTACGGCACCCCTAGGCTTAGGCTAAGGCTAGGGCTCCCCTAGCCTTAGGTTAGGGCTCCCCTAGCCTTAGGCTAGGGCACCCGTAGGCTTAGGCTAAGTCTAGGACTCCCCTAGCCTTAGGCTAGGGCACCCCTAGCCTTATGCTAGGGCTTCCCTAACCTTAGGCTAGGGCACACCTAGCCTTAGGCTAGGGCTCCCCTAGCCTTAGGCTAGTGCTCCCCTAGTCTTAGGCTAGGGCTCCCCTAGGCTTAGGCTAAGCCTACGGCTCCCCTAGCCTTTGGCTAGTGCTCCCCTAGCCTTAGACTAGGGCACCCCTAGTCTTAATTTGGGGCTCCCCTAGCCTTAGGCTAGGGCTCCCCTAGCCTTAGGCTAGTGCTCCCCTAGCCTTAGGCTAGGGAACGCCTAGGCTTAGGCTAAGGCTAGGGCTCCCCTAGCCTTAGGCTAGGGCTCCCCTAGCCTTGGGCTAGGGCTCCCCTAGCCTTAGGCTAGGCACGCCTAGGCTTAGGCTAAGGCTAGGGCTCCCCTAGCCTTAGGCCAGGGCTCCCCTAGCCTTGGGCTAGGGCTCCCCTAGCCTTAGGCTAGGGCTTTTCTAGCCTTAGGATAGGGCACCCCTAGGCTTAGGCTAAGGCTAGGGCTCCCCTAGCCTTAGGCTAAGGCTCCCCTAGCCTTAGGCTACGGCTCCTCCAGCCTTAGGCTAGGGCACCCCTAGGCTTAGGCTAAGGCTAGGGCTCCCTAGCCTTAGGCTAAGGCTCCCCTAGCCTTAGGCTAAGGGTCCCCTAGCCTTAGGCTTGGGCACCCCTAGGCTTAGGCTAAGGCTAGGGCTCCCCTAGCCTTAGGCTAGGGCTCCCCTAGCCTTGGGCTAGGGCTCCCCTAGCCTTAGGCAAGGCACGCCTAGGCTTAGGCTAAGGCTAGGGCTCCCCTAGCCTTAGGCCAGGGCTCCCCTAGCCTTGGGCTAGGGCTCCCCTAGCCTTAGGCTAGGGCTTTTCTAGCCTTAGGATAGGGCACCCCTAGGCTTAGGCTAAGGCTAGGGCTCCCCTAGCCTTAGGCTAAGGCTCCCCTAGCCTTAGGCTACGGCTCCCCTAGCCTTAGGCTAGGGCACCCCTAGGCTTAAGCTAAGGCTAGGGCACCCCTAGCCTTAGGCTAGGGCTCCCCTATGTTAGGATAAGGCTAGGGCTCCCTGAGACTTAGGCTAGGGCACCCCTAGCCTTAGGCTAAGGCTAGGGCTTCTCTACCCTTAGGATAGGGAACCCCTAGGCTTAGGCTAAGGCTAGGGCTCCCCTAGCCTTAGGCTAGGGCTTCCCTAGTCTTAGGCTAGGGCTCCCCTAGCCTTGGGCTAGGGCTCACCTAGCCTTACGCTAGGCACCCCTAGGCTTAGGCTAAGGCTAGGGCTCCCCTAGCCTTGGGCTAGGGCTCCCCTTGCCTTAGGCTAGGGCTTTTCTAGCCTTAGGTTAGGGCAACCCTAGGCTTAGGTTAAGGCTAGGGCTCCCCTAGCCTTAGGTAGGGCTCCCCTAACCTTAGGCTATGGCACCCCTAGGCTTAGGTTAAGGCTAGGGCTCCTCTAGCCTTAGGCTGTTGCTGCCCTAGGTTAGGATAAGGCTACGGCTCCCTGAGACTTAGGCTAGGGCTCCCTTAGCCTTAGGCTAGGGCACCCCTAGCCTTAGGCTAAGGCTAGGGCTTCTCTAGCCTTAGGATAGGGAACCCCTAGGCTTAGGCTAAGGCTAGGGCTCCCCTAGCCTTAGGCTAGGGCTTCCCTAGTCTTAGGCTAGGGCTCCCCTAGCCTTGGGCTAGGGCTCACCTAGCCTTACGCTAGGCACCCCTAGGCTTAGGCTAAGGCTAGGGCTCCCCTAGCCTTGAGCTAGGGCTCCCCTTGCCTTAGGCTAGGGCTTTTCTAGCCTTAGGTTAGGGCAACCCTAGGCTTAGGCTAAGGCTAGGGTTCCCCTAGCCTTAGGCTATGGCTCCTCTAGCCTTAGGCTAGACCTACCCTAGCCTTGGGTTAGGGCTCCCCTAGCCTAAGGTAGGGCACCCCTAGGCTTAGGCTAAGGATAGGGCTCCCCGAGCCTTAGGCTAGGGCTCCCATATCCTTAGGCTAGTGCACCGATAGGCTTAGGCTAAGGCTAGGGCTCCCCGAGCCTTACTAGTGCTCCCCAAACTTTAGGCTATGGCTCCCCTAGCCTTAGGCTAGTGTA
Source organism: Tenrec ecaudatus (assembly GCF_050624435.1). Taxonomy (NCBI): domain Eukaryota; kingdom Metazoa; phylum Chordata; class Mammalia; order Afrosoricida; family Tenrecidae; genus Tenrec; species Tenrec ecaudatus. Next base: position 17,674 of record NW_027459228.1, on the reverse strand, counting down.
CCCCTAACCTTAGGCTAGGGCACCCCTAGGCTTAGGCTAAGGCTAGGGCTCCCCTAGCCTTGGGCTAGTGCTCCCGTAGCCTTAGGCTAGGGCTCCCTTAGGCTTAGGCTAAGGCTAGGGCTCCCCTAGCCTTAGGCTCGGGCACCCCTAGGCTTAGGCTAAGGCTAGGGCTCCCCTAGCCTTAGGCTAGGGGTCCCCTAGCCTTAGGCTAGGGCTCCCCTAGCCTTAGGCTAGGTCTTCTCTAGACTTAGGTTAGGGCAACCCTAGGTTTAGGCTAAAGCTAGCGCTCCCCAAGCCTTAGGCTAGGGCTCTTTTAGGCTTAGGCTAAGGCTAGGGCTTCCCTAGCTTAGGCTAAGGCTTCCCTAGCCTTAGGCTAGGGCTCCCGTAGCCTTAGATTTGGGCACCCCTAAGCTTAGGCTAAGGCTAGGGCACCCCTAGCCTTAGGTTAGGGCTCCCCTAGCCTTAGGCTATGGAACCCCAAGACTTAGGCTAAGGCTAGGGCTCCCCTACCCTTAGGCTAGGGCTCCCCTAGGCTTAGGCTAAGGCTAGGGCTCCCTGCGACTTAGGCTAGGGCTCCCCAAGCCTTAGGCTAGGACACCCCTAGGCTTAGGCTAAGGCTAGGGTTCCCCTAGCCTTAGGCTAGTGCTCCCCTAGCCTTAGTCTAGGGCACCCCTAGGCTTAGGCTAAGGCTAAGGCTCCCCTAGCCTTAGGTTTGCACTACCCTAGCCTTAGGCTTGGGCTACCCTAGCCTTGGGCTAGGGCTCCCCTAGCCTTAGGCTAGGGCACCCCTAGTATTAGGCTAAGGTAGGGCTCCCCTAGCCTTAGGCTAGGGCTCCCCTAGTCTTAGGCTAAGGCTAGGGCCCCCGAGCCTTGGGCTCTGGCTGCCCTAGCCTTACGTTAGGGCACCCCTAAGCTCTGGCTAAGGCTAGCGCTCCCCTAGCCTTAGGCTAGGGCACTTTTAGGCTTAGGCTAAGGCTAGGGCTCCCCTAGCCTTAGGCTAGGGCACCCCTAGGCTTAGGCTAAGGCTAGGGCTCCCCTACCCTTAGGTTAGGGCTCCCCTAACCTTAGGCTAGGGCACCCGTAGGCTTAGGCTAAGTCTAGGACTCCCCTAGCCTTAGGATAGGGCTCCCCTAGCCTTAGTCTAGGGCTCCCCTAGGCTTAGGCTAGGGCTCCCCTAGGCTTACGCTAGGGCTCCCCGGACCTTAGGCTAGAGCTCCCCGAACCTTAGGCTATGGCTCCCCTAGCCTTACGGTAGTGTTCCCCTAATCTTAGGCTAGGGCACCCCTAGGCTTAGGCTAAGGATAGGGCTCCCCCAGCCTTAGGCTAGTCCTTCTCTAGCCTTAGCCTAGGGCACCCCTAGGCTTAGGCTAAGGCTAGGTCTCCCCTAGCCTTAGGCTAGGGCTCCCCTAGCCTTAGGCTAGGGCTCCCCTAGCCTTGGGCTGGGACTCCCCTAGCCTTAGGCTATGGCACCCCTTGGCTTAGGCTAAGGCTAGGGCTCCCCTAGCCTTAGGCTAGGGCTCCCCTAGCCTTAGGCTAGGGCACCCCTAGGCTTAGGCTAAGGCTAGGGCTCCCTGAGACTTAGGCTAGGGCTCCCCTTACCTTAGGCTAGGGCACCCCTAGGCTAAGGCTAAGGCGAGGGCTCCCCTAGCCTTAGGATAGGGCTCCCATAGCCTTAGGCTAGGGCACCCGTAGGCTTAGGCTAAGGGTAGGGCTCCCCTAGCCTTAGGCTAGGGCTCCCCTAGCCTTAGGTTAGGGCACCCCTAGGCTTGGGCTAAGGGTAGCGCTCCCCTAGCCTTAAGCTAAGGATAGGGCTCCCCTAGCCTTAGGTTAGGGCTTCCCTAGCCTTAGGTTAGGGCTCCCCTAGCTTTAGGCTAGGGCACCCCTAGGTTTAGGCTAAGGCTATGGTTCCCCTAGCCTTAGGATAGGGCTCCACTAGCCTTAGTCTAGGGCTCCCCTAGGCTTAGGCTAGGGCTCCCCTAGGCTTAGGCTAAGGCTAGCGCTCCCCTCGCGTTAGGTAAGGGCACCCCTAGGCTTACACTAGGGCTCCCCGAGCCTTAGGCTAGAGCTCCCCGAACCTTAGGCTATGGCTCCCCTAGCCGTAGGGTAGTGTTCCCCTAACCTTAAGCTAGGGCACCCCTAGGCTTGGGCTAAGGCTAGGGCTCCCGTAGCCTAAGGCTAGGGCTCCCCTAGCCTTAGGATAGGGATTCCCTAGCCTTAGGCTAGGGCACCACTAGGCTTAAGTTAAGGCAAGGGCTCCCCTAGCCTTAGGCTAGGGCTCCCCTATCCTTACGTTAGGACAGCCCTATGCTTAGGCCAAGGCTAGGGATCTCCTCGCCTTAGGCTAGGGCAACTTTAGGCTTAGGCTAAGGCTAGGGCTCCCCTAGGCTTAGGCTAAGGCCAGGGCTCCCTAGCCTTAGGTTAGATCTCCCCTAGCCTTAGGCTAGGGCACCCGTAGGCTTAGGCTAAGGCTAGGGCTCCCCTAGCCTTAGGCTAAGGCTCCCCTAGCCTTAGGTTAGGGCACCCCTAGGCTTGGGCTAAGGCTAGCGATCCCCTAGCCTTAGGCTAAGGCTAGGGCTCCCCTAGCCTTAGGTTAGGGCTCCCCTAGCCTTAGGCTAGGGCACCCCTAGGCTTAGGCTAAGGCTAGGGCTCCCCTAGCCTTAGGCTAGTGCTCCCCTAGCCTTTGCCTAGGGCACCCCTAGGCTTAGGCTAAGGGTAGGTCTCCCCTAGCCTTAGGCTACGGCTCCCCTAGCCTTGGGTTGGGGCTCCCCTAGCCTTAGGCTAGGGCTTTTCTAGACTTAGGTTAGGGCACTCCTAGGATTAGGCTAGGGCTTTTCTAGACTTAGGTTAGGGCACTCCTAGGCTTAGTCTAAGGCTAGCGCTCCATAAGCCTTAGACTAGGGCACTTTTAGGCTTAGGCTTAGGGTAGGGCTCCCCTAGCCTTAGGCTAAGGCTCCCCTAGGCTTAGGCTAAGGCTAGGGCTCCCTGAGACTTAGGCTAGGGCTCCCCTAGCCTTAGGCTAGGGCACCCCTAGGCTTAGGCTAAGGCTAGGGCTCCCATAGCCTTAGGCTAGTGCTCCCCTAGCCTTAGGCTAGGGCACCCCTAGGCTAAGGCTAAGGCGAGGGCTCCCCTAGCCTTAGGTTAGGGCTCCCCTAGCCTTAGGCTAGGGCTCCCATAGCCTTAGGCTAGTGTACCCCTAACCTTAGGCTAGGGCACCCCTAGGTTTAGGTAAAGCTAGTGCTCCCCAAGCCTTATGCTAGGGCACTTTTAGGCTTAGGCTAAGGCTAGGGCACTCCTAGCCTTAGGTTAGGGCTTCCCTAGCCTTAGGCTATGGAACCCCAAGGCTTAGGCTAAGGCTAGGGCTCCCCTAGCCTTAGGCTACGGCACCCCTAGGCTTAGGCTAAGGCTAGGGCTCCCCTAGCCTTAGGTTAGGGCTCCCCTAGCCTTAGGCTAGGGCACCCGTAGGCTTAGGCTAAGTCTAGGACTCCCCTAGCCTTAGGCTAGGGCACCCCTAGCCTTATGCTAGGGCTTCCCTAACCTTAGGCTAGGGCACACCTAGCCTTAGGCTAGGGCTCCCCTAGCCTTAGGCTAGTGCTCCCCTAGTCTTAGGCTAGGGCTCCCCTAGGCTTAGGCTAAGCCTACGGCTCCCCTAGCCTTTGGCTAGTGCTCCCCTAGCCTTAGACTAGGGCACCCCTAGTCTTAATTTGGGGCTCCCCTAGCCTTAGGCTAGGGCTCCCCTAGCCTTAGGCTAGTGCTCCCCTAGCCTTAGGCTAGGGAACGCCTAGGCTTAGGCTAAGGCTAGGGCTCCCCTAGCCTTAGGCTAGGGCTCCCCTAGCCTTGGGCTAGGGCTCCCCTAGCCTTAGGCTAGGCACGCCTAGGCTTAGGCTAAGGCTAGGGCTCCCCTAGCCTTAGGCCAGGGCTCCCCTAGCCTTGGGCTAGGGCTCCCCTAGCCTTAGGCTAGGGCTTTTCTAGCCTTAGGATAGGGCACCCCTAGGCTTAGGCTAAGGCTAGGGCTCCCCTAGCCTTAGGCTAAGGCTCCCCTAGCCTTAGGCTACGGCTCCTCCAGCCTTAGGCTAGGGCACCCCTAGGCTTAGGCTAAGGCTAGGGCTCCCTAGCCTTAGGCTAAGGCTCCCCTAGCCTTAGGCTAAGGGTCCCCTAGCCTTAGGCTTGGGCACCCCTAGGCTTAGGCTAAGGCTAGGGCTCCCCTAGCCTTAGGCTAGGGCTCCCCTAGCCTTGGGCTAGGGCTCCCCTAGCCTTAGGCAAGGCACGCCTAGGCTTAGGCTAAGGCTAGGGCTCCCCTAGCCTTAGGCCAGGGCTCCCCTAGCCTTGGGCTAGGGCTCCCCTAGCCTTAGGCTAGGGCTTTTCTAGCCTTAGGATAGGGCACCCCTAGGCTTAGGCTAAGGCTAGGGCTCCCCTAGCCTTAGGCTAAGGCTCCCCTAGCCTTAGGCTACGGCTCCCCTAGCCTTAGGCTAGGGCACCCCTAGGCTTAAGCTAAGGCTAGGGCACCCCTAGCCTTAGGCTAGGGCTCCCCTATGTTAGGATAAGGCTAGGGCTCCCTGAGACTTAGGCTAGGGCACCCCTAGCCTTAGGCTAAGGCTAGGGCTTCTCTACCCTTAGGATAGGGAACCCCTAGGCTTAGGCTAAGGCTAGGGCTCCCCTAGCCTTAGGCTAGGGCTTCCCTAGTCTTAGGCTAGGGCTCCCCTAGCCTTGGGCTAGGGCTCACCTAGCCTTACGCTAGGCACCCCTAGGCTTAGGCTAAGGCTAGGGCTCCCCTAGCCTTGGGCTAGGGCTCCCCTTGCCTTAGGCTAGGGCTTTTCTAGCCTTAGGTTAGGGCAACCCTAGGCTTAGGTTAAGGCTAGGGCTCCCCTAGCCTTAGGTAGGGCTCCCCTAACCTTAGGCTATGGCACCCCTAGGCTTAGGTTAAGGCTAGGGCTCCTCTAGCCTTAGGCTGTTGCTGCCCTAGGTTAGGATAAGGCTACGGCTCCCTGAGACTTAGGCTAGGGCTCCCTTAGCCTTAGGCTAGGGCACCCCTAGCCTTAGGCTAAGGCTAGGGCTTCTCTAGCCTTAGGATAGGGAACCCCTAGGCTTAGGCTAAGGCTAGGGCTCCCCTAGCCTTAGGCTAGGGCTTCCCTAGTCTTAGGCTAGGGCTCCCCTAGCCTTGGGCTAGGGCTCACCTAGCCTTACGCTAGGCACCCCTAGGCTTAGGCTAAGGCTAGGGCTCCCCTAGCCTTGAGCTAGGGCTCCCCTTGCCTTAGGCTAGGGCTTTTCTAGCCTTAGGTTAGGGCAACCCTAGGCTTAGGCTAAGGCTAGGGTTCCCCTAGCCTTAGGCTATGGCTCCTCTAGCCTTAGGCTAGACCTACCCTAGCCTTGGGTTAGGGCTCCCCTAGCCTAAGGTAGGGCACCCCTAGGCTTAGGCTAAGGATAGGGCTCCCCGAGCCTTAGGCTAGGGCTCCCATATCCTTAGGCTAGTGCACCGATAGGCTTAGGCTAAGGCTAGGGCTCCCCGAGCCTTACTAGTGCTCCCCAAACTTTAGGCTATGGCTCCCCTAGCCTTAGGCTAGTGTACCCCTAACCTTAGGCTAGGGCACCCCTAGGCTTAGGCTAAGGCTAGGGCTCCCCTAGCCTTGGGCTAGTGCTCCCGTAGCCTTAGGCTAGGGCTCCCTTAGGCTTAGGCTAAGGCTAGGGCTCCCCTAGCCTTAGGCTCGGGCACCCCTAGGCTTAGGCTAAGGCTAGGGCTCCCCTAGCCTTAGGCTAGGGCTCCCCTAGCCTTAGGCTAGGGCTCCCCTAGCCTTAGGCTAGGTCTTCTCTAGACTTAGGTTAGGGCAACCCTAGGTTTAGGCTAAAGCTAGCGCTCCCCAAGCCTTAGGCTAGGGCTCTTTTAGGCTTAGGCTAAGGCTAGGGCTTCCCTAGCTTAGGCTAAGGCTTCCCTAGCCTTAGGCTAGGGCTCCCGTAGCCTTAGATTTGGGCACCCCTAGGCTTAGGCTAAGGCTAGGGCACCCCTAGCCTTAGGTTAGGGCTTCCCTAGCCTTAGGCTATGGAACCCCAAGACTTAGGCTAAGGCTAGGGCTCCCCTACCCTTAGGCTAGGGCTCCCCTAGGCTTAGGCTAAGGCTAGGGCTCCCTGCGACTTAGGCTAGGGCTCCCCAAGCCTTAGGCTAGGACACCCCTAGGCTTAGGCTAAGGCTAGGGTTCCCCTAGCCTTAGGCTAGTGCTCCCCTAGCCTTAGTCTAGGGCACCCCTAGGCTTAGGCTAAGGCTAAGGCTCCCCTAGCCTTAGGTTTGCACTACCCTAGCCTTAGGCTTGGGCTACCCTAGCCTTGGGCTAGGGCTCCCCTAGCCTTAGGCTAGGGCACCCCTAGTATTAGGCTAAGGTAGGGCTCCCCTAGCCTTAGGCTAGGGCTCCCCTAGTCTTAGGCTAAGGCTAGGGCCCCCGAGCCTTGGGCTCTGGCTGCCCTAGCCTTACGTTAGGGCACCCCTAAGCTCTGGCTAAGGCTAGCGCTCCCCTAGCCTTAGGCTAGGGCACTTTTAGGCTTAGGCTAAGGCTAGGGCTCCCCTAGCCTTAGGCTAGGGCACCCCTAGGCTTAGGCTAAGGCTAGGGCTCCCCTACCCTTAGGTTAGGGCTCCCCTAACCTTAGGCTAGGGCACCCGTAGGCTTAGGCTAAGTCTAGGACTCCCCTAGCCTTAGGCTAGGGCTCCCCTAGTCTTAGGCTAGGGCTCCCATAGGCTTAGGGTAAGGCTAGGGCTCCCCTAGCCTTAGGCTACTGCTCCCCTAGCCTTAGACTAGAGCACCACTAGCCTTAGGCTAGGGCACTCCAACCTTAGGCTAGCGCTCCCCTAGCGTTAGGTAAGGGCACCCCTAGGCTTAGGCTATGGCTAGGGCTCCCCTAGACTAAGGCTAGTGCTCCCCAAACCTTAGGCTAGAGCACCCCTAGGCTTAGGTTAAGGCTAGGGCTCCCCTAGCCTTAGGCTAGGGCTCCCCTAGGTTAGGCTAAGGCTAGGGCTCCCTGAGACTTAGACTAGGGCTCCCCTAGCTTTAGGCTAGGGCACCCCTAGGCTTAGGCTAAGGCTAGGGCTCCCCTAGCCTTAGGCTAATGCTCCCCTAGCCTTAGGCAAGGGCACCCCTAGGCTTAGGCTAAGGCTAGGGCTCCCCTAGCCTTAGGCTAATGCTCCCCTAGCCTTGGGCTATGGCTCCCCTAGCCTTAGGCTAGGGCACCCCTAGGCTTAGACTAAGGCTAGGGCTCCCCTAGGCTTAGGCTAGGGCTCCCCTAGCCTTAGGCTAGTGCTCCCCTAGCCTTAGGCTAGGGCACCCCTAGGCTTAGGCTAAGGCTAGGGCTCCTCTAGCCTTAGGATAGGGCACCCCTAGGCTTAGGCTAAGGCTAGGGCTCCCCTAGCCTTAGGTTAGGGCTCCCCTAGCCTTGGGCTAGGGCTCCCCTAGCCTTAGGCTAGGCACCTTTAGGCTTAGGCTAAGGCTAGGGCTCCCCTAGCCTTAGGCTAGGGCTCCCCTAGCCTTGGGCTAGGGCTCCCCTAGCCTTAGGCTAGGCACCCCTAGGCTTAGACTAAGGCTAGGGCTCCCCTATGCTTAGGCTAGGGCACCCCTAGGATTAGGCTATGGCTAGGGTTCCCCTAGCCTTAGGCTATGGCTCCCCTAGCCTTAGGCTCGAGCTACCCTAGCCTTGGGCTAGGGCTCCCCTAGCCTTAGGTAGGGCATCCCTAGGCTTAGGCTAAGGCTAGGGCTCCCCGAGCCTTAGGCTAGGGCTCCCATATCCTTAGGCTAGGGCACCGATAGGCTTAGGCTAAGGCTAGGGCTCCCCGAGCCTACTAGTGCTCCCCAAACTTTAGGCTATGGCTCCCCTAGCCTTAGGCTAGTGTACCCCTAACCTTAGGCGAGGGCACCCCTAGGCTTAGGCTAAGGCTAGGGCTCCCCTAGCCTTAGGCTAGTGCTCCCCTAGCCTTAGGCTAGGGCTCCCTTAGGCTTAGGCTAAGGCTAGGGCTCCCCTAGCCTTAGGCTAGGGCACCCCTAGGCTTAGGCTAAGACTAGGGCTCCCCTAGCCTTAGGCTAGGGCTCCCCTAGCCTTAGGCTAGGTCTTCTCTAGACTTAGGTTAGGGCACCCCTAGGTTTAGGCTAAAGCTAGCGCTCCCCAAGCCTTAGGCTAGGGCAATTTTAGGCTTACGCTAAGGCTAGGGCTTCCCTAGCCTTAGCTTAAGGCTTCCCTAGCCTTAGGCTAGGGCTCCCCTAGCCTTAGAATTGGGCACCCCTAGGCTTAGGCTAAGGCTAGGGCACCCCTAGCCTTAGGTTAGGGCTCCCCTAGCCTTAGGCTATGGAACCCCAAGACTTAGGCTAAGGCTAGGGCTCCCCTACCCTTAGGCTAGGGTACCCCTAGGCTTAGGCTAAGGCTAGGGTTCCCCTAGTCTTAGGCTAGTGCTCCCCTAGCCTTAGTTTAGGGCACCCATAGGCTTAGGCTAAGGCTAAGGCTCCCCTATCCTTAGGTTTGGGCTCCCCTAGCCTTAGGCTTGGGCTACCCTAGCCTTGGGCTAGGGCTCCCCTAGCCTTAGGCTAGGGCACCCCTAGGCTTAGGCTAAGTAGGGCTCCCCTAGCCTTAGGCTAGGGCTCCCCTAGGCTTAGGCTAAGGCTAGGGCCCCCGAGCCTTGGGCGCTGGCTCCCCTAGCCTTACGTTAGGGCACCCCTAGGCTTAGGCTAAGGCTAGGTCTCCCCTAGCCTTAGGCTAGGGCTCCCCTAGCCTTAGGCTAGGGCTCCCCTAGGCTTAGGCTAAGGCTAGGGCTCCCTAGCCTTCGGTTAGGGCTCCCCTAGCCTTAGGTTAGGGCACCCCTAGGCTCTGGCTAAGTCTAGCGCTCCCCTAGCCTTAGGCTAGGGCACTTTTAGGCTTAGGCTAAGGCTAGGGCTCCCCTAGCCTTAGGCTAGAGCACCCCTAGCCTTAGGCTAGGGCTCTCATAACCTTAGGCTAGGGCACACCTAGCCTTAGGCTAGGGTCCCCTAACCTTAGTCTAGGTCTCCCCTAGTCTTAGGATAGGGCTCCCCTAGGCTTAGGGTAAGCCTAGGGCTCCCCTAGCCTTAGGCTAGTGCTCCCCTAGCCTTATACTAGGGCACCCCTATCCTTAGGCTAGGGCACTCCAAGGCTTAGGCTAGCGCTCCCCTCGCGTTAGGTAAGGGCACCCCTAGGCTTAGGCTAGGGCTCCCGGAGCCTTAGGCTAGGACTCCCCGAACCTTAGGCTATGGCACCCCTAGCCTTAGGCTAGTGTTCCCCTAACCTTAGGCTAGGGCACCCCTAGGCTTAGGCTATGGCTAGGGCTCCCCTAGCCTTAGGCTAGTGCTCCCCTAGCCTTAGGCTAGGGCACCCCTAGGCTTAGGCTAAGGCTAGGGCTCCCCTATCCTTAGGCTAGGGCTCCCCTAGCCTTGGGCTAGGCACCCCTAGGCTTATGCTAAGGCTAGGGCTCCCCTTCCCTTAGGCTAGGGCTCCCCTAGCCTTGGGCTAGGGCTCCCCTAGCCTTAGGGTAGGGCTTTTCTAGCCTTAGGTTAGGGCACCCCTAGGCTTAGGCTAAGGCTAGGGCTCCCCTAGCCTTAGGCTAAGGCTCCCCTAGCCTTAGGCTAGGGCACCCCTAGGCTTAGGCTAAGGCTAGGGCACCCCTAGCTTTAGGTTAGGGCTCCCCTAGCCTTAGGCTATGGCACCCCTAGGCTTAGGTTAAGGCTTGGGCTCCCCTAGCCTTAGGCTAGGGCACCCCTAGGCTTAGGCTAAGGCTAGGGCTCCCCAAGCGTTAGTCTAGTGCTCCCATAGCCTAAGGCTGGGGCACCCCTAGGCTTAGGCTTGGGCTCCCCTAGCCTTAGGCTAGAGCTACCCTAGCCTTGGGCTAGGGCTCCCCTTGCCTTAGGTAGGGCACCCCAAGGCTTAGGCTAAGGTTAGGGCTCCCCGAGCCTTAGGCTAGGGCTCCCATAGCCTTAGGGAAGGGCACCGATAGGCTTAGGCTAAGGCTAGGGCTCCCCGAGCCTTACTAGGGCTCCCCAAACCTTAGGCTATGGCTCCCCTAGCCTTAGGCTAGTGTACCCCTAACCTTAGGCTAGAGCTCCCCTAGCCTTAGGCTAGTGCTCCCCTAGCCATAGGCTAGGGCACCCCTAGGCTTAGGCTAAGGCTAGGGCTCCCCTAGCCTTAGGCTAGGGCACCCCTAGGCTTAGGCTAAGGCTAGGGCTCCTCTAGCCTTAGGATAGGGCACCCCTAGGCTTAGGCTAAGGCTAGGGCTCCCCTAGCCTTAGGTTAGGGCTCCCCTAGCCTTGGGCTAGGGCTCCCCTAGCCTTAGGCTAGGCACCTTTAGGCTTAGGCTAAGGCTAGGGCTCCCCTAGCCTTAGGCTAGGGCTCCCCTAGCCTTGGGCTAGGGCTCCCCTAGCCTTAGGCTAGGCACCCCTAGGCTTAGACTAAGGCTAGGGCTCCCCTATGCTTAGGCTAGGGCACCCCTAGGATTAGGCTATGGCTAGGGTTCCCCTAGCCTTAGGCTATGGCTCCCCTAGCCTTAGGCTCGAGCTACCCTAGCCTTGGGCTAGGGCTCCCCTAGCCTTAGGTAGGGCATCCCTAGGCTTAGGCTAAGGCTAGGGCTCCCCGAGCCTTAGGCTAGGGCTCCCATATCCTTAGGCTAGGGCACCGATAGGCTTAGGCTAAGGCTAGGGCTCCCCGAGCCTACTAGTGCTCCCCAAACTTTAGGCTATGGCTCCCCTAGCCTTAGGCTAGTGTACCCCTAACCTTAGGCGAGGGCACCCCTAGGCTTAGGCTAAGGCTAGGGCTCCCCTAGCCTTAGGCTAGTGCTCCCCTAGCCTTAGGCTAGGGCTCCCTTAGGCTTAGGCTAAGGCTAGGGCTCCCCTAGCCTTAGGCTAGGGCACCCCTAGGCTTAGGCTAAGACTAGGGCTCCCCTAGCCTTAGGCTAGGGCTCCCCTAGCCTTAGGCTAGGTCTTCTCTAGACTTAGGTTAGGGCACCCCTAGGTTTAGGCTAAAGCTAGCGCTCCCCAAGCCTTAGGCTAGGGCAATTTTAGGCTTACGCTAAGGCTAGGGCTTCCCTAGCCTTAGCTTAAGGCTTCCCTAGCCTTAGGCTAGGGCTCCCCTAGCCTTAGAATTGGGCACCCCTAGGCTTAGGCTAAGGCTAGGGCACCCCTAGCCTTAGGTTAGGGCTCCCCTAGCCTTAGGCTATGGAACCCCAAGACTTAGGCTAAGGCTAGGGCTCCCCTACCCTTAGGCTAGGGTACCCCTAGGCTTAGGCTAAGGCTAGGGTTCCCCTAGTCTTAGGCTAGTGCTCCCCTAGCCTTAGTTTAGGGCACCCATAGGCTTAGGCTAAGGCTAAGGCTCCCCTATCCTTAGGTTTGGGCTCCCCTAGCCTTAGGCTTGGGCTACCCTAGCCTTGGGCTAGGGCTCCCCTAGCCTTAGGCTAGGGCACCCCTAGGCTTAGGCTAAGTAGGGCTCCCCTAGCCTTAGGCTAGGGCTCCCCTAGGCTTAGGCTAAGGCTAGGGCCCCCGAGCCTTGGGCGCTGGCTCCCCTAGCCTTACGTTAGGGCACCCCTAGGCTTAGGCTAAGGCTAGGTCTCCCCTAGCCTTAGGCTAGGGCTCCCCTAGCCTTAGGCTAGGGCTCCCCTAGGCTTAGGCTAAGGCTAGGGCTCCCTAGCCTTCGGTTAGGGCTCCCCTAGCCTTAGGTTAGGGCACCCCTAGGCTCTGGCTAAGTCTAGCGCTCCCCTAGCCTTAGGCTAGGGCACTTTTAGGCTTAGGCTAAGGCTAGGGCTCCCCTAGCCTTAGGCTAGAGCACCCCTAGCCTTAGGCTAGGGCTCTCATAACCTTAGGCTAGGGCACACCTAGCCTTAGGCTAGGGTCCCCTAACCTTAGTCTAGGTCTCCCCTAGTCTTAGGATAGGGCTCCCCTAGGCTTAGGGTAAGCCTAGGGCTCCCCTAGCCTTAGGCTAGTGCTCCCCTAGCCTTATACTAGGGCACCCCTATCCTTAGGCTAGGGCACTCCAAGGCTTAGGCTAGCGCTCCCCTCGCGTTAGGTAAGGGCACCCCTAGGCTTAGGCTAGGGCTCCCGGAGCCTTAGGCTAGGACTCCCCGAACCTTAGGCTATGGCACCCCTAGCCTTAGGCTAGTGTTCCCCTAACCTTAGGCTAGGGCACCCCTAGGCTTAGGCTATGGCTAGGGCTCCCCTAGCCTTAGGCTAGTGCTCCCCTAGCCTTAGGCTAGGGCACCCCTAGGCTTAGGCTAAGGCTAGGGCTCCCCTATCCTTAGGCTAGGGCTCCCCTAGCCTTGGGCTAGGCACCCCTAGGCTTATGCTAAGGCTAGGGCTCCCCTTCCCTTAGGCTAGGGCTCCCCTAGCCTTGGGCTAGGGCTCCCCTAGCCTTAGGGTAGGGCTTTTCTAGCCTTAGGTTAGGGCACCCCTAGGCTTAGGCTAAGGCTAGGGCTCCCCTAGCCTTAGGCTAAGGCTCCCCTAGCCTTAGGCTAGGGCACCCCTAGGCTTAGGCTAAGGCTAGGGCACCCCTAGCTTTAGGTTAGGGCTCCCCTAGCCTTAGGCTATGGCACCCCTAGGCTTAGGTTAAGGCTTGGGCTCCCCTAGCCTTAGGCTAGGGCACCCCTAGGCTTAGGCTAAGGCTAGGGCTCCCCAAGCGTTAGTCTAGTGCTCCCATAGCCTAAGGCTGGGGCACCCCTAGGCTTAGGCTTGGGCTCCCCTAGCCTTAGGCTAGAGCTACCCTAGCCTTGGGCTAGGGCTCCCCTTGCCTTAGGTAGGGCACCCCAAGGCTTAGGCTAAGGTTAGGGCTCCCCGAGCCTTAGGCTAGGGCTCCCATAGCCTTAGGGAAGGGCACCGATAGGCTTAGGCTAAGGCTAGGGCTCCCCGAGCCTTACTAGGGCTCCCCAAACCTTAGGCTATGGCTCCCCTAGCCTTAGGCTAGTGTACCCCTAACCTTAGGCTAGAGCTCCCCTAGCCTTAGGCTAGTGCTCCCCTAGCCATAGGCTAGGGCACCCCTAGGCTTAGGCTAAGGCTAGGGCTCCCCTAGCCTTAGGCTAGGGCACCCCTAGGCTTAGGCTAAGGCTAGGGCTTCCCTAGCCTTAGGCTAGGGCTCCCCTAGCCTTAGGCTAGGGCTTTTCTAGACTTAGGTTAGGGCACCCCTAGGCTTAGGCTAAAGCTAGCGCTCCCCAAGCCTTAGGCTAGGGCACTTTTAGGCTTAGGCTAAGGCTAGGGCTCCCCTAGCCTTAGGCTAAGGCTCCCCTAGCCTTAGGCTAGGGCTCCCCTAGCCTTAGGCTAGGGCTCCCCTAGCCTTAGGCTAGGGCACCGCTAGGCTTAGGCTAAGGCTAGGGCACGGCTTTCCTAGCCTTAGGCTATGGAACCCCAAGGCTTAGGCTAAGGCTAGGGTTCCCCTACCCTTAGGCTAAAGCTCCCCTAGGCTTAGGCTAAGGCTAGGGCTCCCATAGCCTTAGGCTAGTGCTCCCCTAGCTTTAGGCTAGGGCACCCCTAGGCTTAGGCTAAGGCTAAGGCTCCCCTAGCCTTAGGCTAGGGCTCCCCTAGCCTTACGTTAGGGCACCCCTAATCTTAGGCCAAGGCTAGGGATCCCCTAGCCTTAGGCTAGGGCACCTTTAGGCTTAGGCTAAGGCTAGGGCTCCCCTAGGCTTAGGCTAAGGCTAGGGCTTCCTAGCCTTATGTTAGGGCTCACCTATCCATAGGCTAGGGTACCCCTAGGCTTAGGCTAAGGCTTGGGCTCCCCTAGCCTTAGGCTAGGGCTCCTCTAGCCTTAGGTTAGGGCACCCCTAGGCTTGGGCTAAGGCTAGCGCTCCCCTAGCCTTAGGCTAAGGCTAGACTCCCCTAGTCTTAAGTTAGGGCTCCCCTAGCCTTAGCCTAGGGCACCCCTAGGTTTAGGCTAAGGCTATGGTTCCCCTAGCCTTAGTATAGGGCTCCCCTAGGCTTAGGCTAAGGCTAGGGTTCCCCTAGCCTTAGGCTATGGCTCCCCTAGCCTTAGGCTAGAGCTACGCTAGCCTTGGGCTAGGGCTCCCCTAGCCTTAGGTAGGGCACCCCTAGGCTTAGGCTAAGGCTAGGGCTCCCCGAGCCTTAGGCTAGGGCTCCCATAGCCTTAGGCTAGGGCACCGATAGGCTTAGGCTAAGGCTACGGCTCCCCGAGCCTTACTAGGGCTCCCCAAACCTTAGGCTATTGCTCCCCTAGCCTTAGGCTAGTGTACCCCTAACCTTAGGCTAGGGCACCCCTAGGCTTAGGCTAAGGCTAGGGCTCCCCTAGCCTTAGGCTAGTGCTCCCCTAGCCTTAGGCTAGGGCACCCCTAGGCTTAGGCTAAGGCTAGGGCTCCCCTAGCCTTAGTCTAGGGCACCCCTAGGCTTAGGCTAAGGCTAGGGCTCCCCAAACCTTAGGCTAGGGCTCCCCTAGCCTTAGGCTAGGGCACCGCTAGGCTTAGGCTAAGGCTAGGGCACGGCTTTCCTAGCCTTAGGCTATGGAACCCCAAGGCTTAGACTAAGGCTAGGGCTCCCCTACCCTTAGGCTTGAGCTCCCCTAGGCTTAGGCTAAGGCTAGGGCTCCCCTAGCCTTAGGCTAGTGCTCCCCTAGCCTTAGGCTAGGGCACCCCTAGGCTTAGGCTAAGGCTAAGGCTCCTCTAGCCTTAGGTTAAGGCACCCCTAGGCTTGGGCTAAGGCTAGCGCTCCCCTAGCCTTAGGCTAAGGCTAGGACTCCCCTAGTCTTAGGTTAGGACTCCCCTAGCCTTAGGCTAGGGGTCCCCTAGGCTTAGGCTAAGGCTAGCGCTCTCCTGGCATTAGGTAAGGGCACCCCTAGTCTTATGCTAGGGCTCCCTGAGCCTTAGGCTAGGGCTCCCTGAACCTTAGGCTAGGGCTCCCCTAGCCTTGGGCTACGGTTCCCCTAGCCTTAGGCTAGTGCACTTCTAGGCTTAGGCTAAGGGTAGGGCTCCCGTAGCCTTAGGCTATGGCTCCCCTAGTCTTAGGCTAAGGCTTTTCTAGAGTTAGGTTAGGGCACTCCTAGGCTTAGGCTAAGGCTAGGGCTCCACAAGCCTTAGGCTAGGGCACTTTTAGGCTTAGGCTTAGGCTAGGGCTCCCCTAGCCTTAGGCTAAGGCTCCCCTAGGCTTAGTCTAAGGCTAGGGCTCCCTGAGACTTGGGCTAAGGCTCCCCTAGCCTTAGGCTAGGGCACCCCTAGGCTTAGGCTAAGGCTAGGGCTCCCCTAGCCTTAGGCTAGGGCTCCCCTAGCTTTAACTAGGGCTCCCCTAGCCGTGGGCTAGGGCTCCCCTAGCCTAAGGCTAGGGCACCCCTAGGCTTAGGCTATGGCTAGGGCTCCCCGAACCTTAAGCTATGGCTCCCCTAGCCTTAGGCCAGGGCACCCCTAGGCTTAGGCTAAGGCTAGGGCTCCTCTAGCCTTAGGCTAGGGCACCCCTAGGCTTAGGCTAAGGCTAGGGCTCCCCTAGCCTTAGGCTAGGGGTCCCCTAGCCTTAGGCTAGGACTTTTCTAGCCTTAGGTTAGGGCACCCCTAGGCTTAGGCTAATGCTAGGGCTCCCCTAGCCTTAGGCTAGGGCTCTCCTAGCCTTAGGCTAGGGCTCCCCTAGCCTTAGGCTAGGGCACCCCTAGGCTTAGGCTAAGGCTACGGCACCCCTAGACTTAGGTTAGGTCTCCCCTAGCCTTAGGATATGGGACCCCTAGGCTTAGGTTAAGGCTAGGGCTCCCCTAGCCTTAGGCTAGGGCTCCCCTAGGTTAGGCTAAGGCTAGGGCTCCCCTAGGTTAGGCTAAGGCTAGGGCTGCCTGAGACTTAGGCTAGGGTTCTCCTAGCCTTAGGCTAGGGCACCCCTAGGCTTAGGCTAAGGCTAGGGCTCCCCTAGCCTTAGGCTAGTGTTCCCCTAGCCTTAGGCTAGGGCACCCCTAGGCTTAGGCTAGGGCACCCCTAGGCTTAGGCTAAGGCTAAGGTTCCCCTAGCCTTAGGCTATGGCTCCCCTAGCCTTAGGCTAGAGCTACCGTAGCCTTGGGCTAGGGCTCCCCTAGCCTTAGACTAGCGCACCCCTAGGCTTAGACTAAGGGTAGGGCTCCCCTAGCCTTAGGCTAGGGCTCCCCTAGCCTTATGCTAGGGCACCCCTAGGCTTAGGTTAAGGCAAGGGCTCCCCTAATCTTAGGCTAATGCTCCCCTAACCTTAGGCTAGTGCTCCCCTAGCGTTAGGTAAGGGCACCCCTAGGCTTAGGCTAGGGCTAGGGCTCCCCTAGCCTTAGGCTAGTGCTCCCCTAGCCTTAGGCTAGGGCACCGCTAGGCTTAGGCTAAGGCTAAGGTTCCCCTAGCCTTAGGTTAGGGCTCCCCTAGCCTTAGGCTAGGGCTACCCTAGCCTTGGGCTAGGGCTCCCCTAGCCTTAGGCTAGGGCATCCCTAGGCTTATGCTAAGGCTAGGGCTCCTCTAGCCTTAGGCTAGGGCTCCCCTAGCCTTAGGCTTGGGCTCCCCTAGCCTTAGGCTAGGTCTCCCCTACCCTTAGGCTAGGGCACCACTAGGCTTAGGTTAAGGCAAGGGCTCCCCTAGCCTTAGGCTAGGGCTCCCCTAGCCTTACGTTAGGGCACCCCTAAGATTAGGCCAAGGCTAGGGATCCCCTAGCTTTAGGCTATGGCTCCCCTAGCCTTAGGCTAGAGCTACCCTAGCCTGGGGCTAGGGCTCCCCTAGCCTTAGACTAGCGCACCCCTAGGCTTAGACTAAGGGTAGGACTCCCCTAGCCTTAGGCTAGGGCTCCCCTAGCCTTATGCTAGGGCACCCCTAGGCTTAGGTTAAGGCAAGGGCTCCCCTAATCTTAGGCTAATGCTCCCCTAACCTTAGGCTAGTGCTCCCCTAGCGTTAGGTAAGGGCACCCCTAGGCTTAGGCTAGGGCTAGGGCTCTCCTAGCCTTAGGCTAGTGCTCCCCTAGCCTTAGGCTAGGGCACCCCTAGGCTTAGGCTAAGGCTAAGGTTCCCCTAGCCTTAGGTTAGGGCTCCCCTAGCCTTAGGCTAGGGCTACCCTAGCCTTGGGCTAGGGCTCCCCTAGCCTTAGGCTAGGGCATCCCTAGGCTTATGCTAAGGCTAGGGCTCCTCTAGCCTTAGGCTAGGGCTCCCCTAGCCTTAGGCTTGGGCTCCCCTAGCCTTAGGCTAGGTCTCCCCTACCCTTAGGCTAGGGCACCACTAGGCTTAGGTTAACGCAAGGGCTCCCCTAGCCTTAGGCTAGGGCTCCCCTAGCCTTACGTTAGGGCACCCCTAAGATTAGGCCAAGGCTAGGGATCCCCTAGCCTTAGGCTATGGCTCCCCTAGCCTTAGGCTAGAGCTACCCTAGCCTGGGGCTAGGGCTCCCCTAGCCTTAGACTAGCGCACCCCTAGGCTTAGACTAAGGGTAGGGCTCCCCTAGCCTTAGGCTAGGGCTCCCCTAGCCTTATGCTAGGGCACCCCTAGGCTTAGGTTAAGGCAAGGGCTCCCCTAATCTTAGGCTAATGCTCCCCTAACCTTAGGCTAGTGCTCCCCTAGCGTTAGGTAAGGGCACCCCTAGGCTTAGGCTAGGGCTCCCCGAGCCTAAGGCTAGGGCTCCAAAAACCTTAGGCTAGGGCTCCCCTAGCCTTAGGCTAGTGTTCCCCTAACCTAAGGCTAGGGCTCCCCTAGGCTTAGGCTTAGGCTAGGGCTCCCCTAGCCTTAGGCTAGTGCTCCCCTAGCCTTAGGC
>NW_027459226.1:15000-112850 GCF_050624435.1 Tenrec ecaudatus | reverse complement strand
GTTCACTAGCGGGCACTAGGACGATATAGGTTAACTAGCGGGCACTTGGATTATCTAGGTTACCTAGCGGGCACCTGGACTATGTAGGTTCCCTAGCGGGCATTTGGACTAAATAGATAAACTAGCAGGCACTTAGACTCTGTAGGTTACCTAGCGGGCACTTGGACTATGTATGTTCCAGAGCGGGCACTTGGACTATGTAGGTTCCCTAGCAGTCACTTGGACTATGTAGGTTCCAGAGCGGGCACTTAGACTATCAAGGTTCCCTAGCGGGCACTTGTACTATGTAGGTTAATTAGCGGACACTTGGACGATCTAGGTTAACTAGCGGGTACTTGGATTATATA
Organism: Tenrec ecaudatus; assembly: GCF_050624435.1. Classification (NCBI taxonomy): domain Eukaryota; kingdom Metazoa; phylum Chordata; class Mammalia; order Afrosoricida; family Tenrecidae; genus Tenrec; species Tenrec ecaudatus. The sequence goes on along the minus strand of NW_027459226.1, from coordinate 112,503 downwards.
GGTTAACTAGCGGGCCCTTGAACTATGTAGATTAACTAGCGTGCACTTGGACTATGTAGGTTCCCTAGCAGGCACTTGGACTCTGTATGTTCCCTACGGACACTTGAACTATGTAAGTTAACTATCGGGCACTTGGACTATGTAGGTTAACTAGCGGGCCCTTGGACTATCTAGGTTACCTAGCGGGCACTTGGACTATGTAGGTTAACTACCGGGCACTTGCACTATCTAGGTTACCGAACGGGCATTTGGACTATGTAGGTAACCTAGCGGGCACTTGGAGAGTCTAGGTTACCTAGCGGGCACTAGGACTTCTAGGTTAACGAACGGGCACTTGGACTATGTATGTTTCATAGCGGGCAATTGGACTATCTAGGTTAGGTAACGGGCACTTGGATTATCTAAGTTTCTTAGTGGGCACTTGGACGATCTAGGTTAACTAGAGGGCACTTGGACTATCTAGGTTAGGTAACGGGCACTTGGACTATCTAGGTTTCTTAGCGGATACTTGGACTATGTAGGTTAACTAGTGGGCCCTTGAACTATGTAGAATAACTAGCGGCACTTGGACTATATACGTTAACTAGCGGGCCCTTGGACTATGTAGATACCCTAGCGGGCTTTTGGACTATATAGATAACCTAGCGGGCACTTTGACTTTGTAGGTTCCCTAGCGGCACATGGACTATCTAGGTTACCTAGCTGGCAATTGAACTATCTACGTTGCCTAGCGGGTTCTTGGAGTATGTAGGTTACCTAGCGGGCTGTTGGACTATCTAGGTTACCTAGCAGGCACTTGGACTATCTAGGTTAACTAACGGGCACTTGGACTATGTAGGTTCCCTAGCGGGCCCTTGGACTATGTAAGTTCCCTATCGGGCACTTGGACTAGGTAGGTTCCCTAGCGGGCACTTGGTCTATCTAGGTTAACTAGCGGGCACTTGGAGTATCTAGGTTAACTAGCGAGCATTTGGACAATGTAGGATAACTAGCGGGCACTTGGACAATTAGGGTCCCTAGCGGGCTTTTGGACTATATAGGTTACCTAGCGGGCACTTGGACTATGTAGGTTAACGAACAGGCACTTGGACTATGTAAGTAACCTAGTGGTCACTTGAACTGTCTAGGTTACCTAGCGGGCACTTGGACTATGTAGGTTAACTAGCGGGCCCTTGGACGATGTAGGTTAATTAGCGGGCCCTTGGACTATGTAGGTTAACTAGCGGGCCCTTGGACTATGTAGGTTAACTAGCGTGCACTTGGATGATCTAGGTTAGCTAGCGGGTACTTGGACTATGTAGGTTAACTAGGGAGCACTTGGACTATCTATGTTTCTTAGTGGGCACTTGGACTATGTAGGTTACGAACGGGCACTTGAACTATGTAGGTAACTTAGTGGTCACTTGAAATGTCTAGGTTACCTAGCGGGCACTTGGACTATGTAGGTTAACTAGGGGGCACTTGGACTGTCTAGGTTAACTAGCGAGCCCTTGGACGATGTAGGTTAACTAGCGGGCACTTGGTTTATCTAGGTTAACTAGCGGGCCATTGGAGTATGTAGGTTACCTAGTGGGCACTTGGACGGTCTAGGTTAACTAGCGGGTACTTGGACTATGTAGTTTAACTAGCGGGCTCTTGGACTATGTAGATTAACTAGCGGCACTTGGACTATCTACGTTAACTAGCGTGCCTTGGACTATGTAGATTCCCTAGCGGGCACTTGGACTATGTATGTTCCAGAGCGGGCACATGGACTATGTAGGTTCCCTAGCAGTCACTTGGACTATGTAGGTTCCAGAGCGGGCACTTAGACTATCTAGGTTCCATAGCGGGCACTTGTACTATGTACGTTAATTAGCGGACACTTGGACGATCTAGGTTAACTAGCGGGTACTTGGATTATGTAGGTTAACTAGCGGGCCCTTGAACTATGTAGATTAACTAGCGGGCACTTGGAATATGTAGGTTCCCTAGCGGGCACTTGGACTCTGTATGTTCCCTACGGACACTTGAACTATGTAAGTTAACTACCGGGCACTTGGACTATGTAGGTTAACTAGCGGGCCCTTGGACTATCTAGGTTACCTAGCTGGCACTTGGACTATGTAGGTTAACTACCGGGCACTTGCACTATTTGGTTACCGAACGGGCATTTGGACTATGTAGGTAACCTAGCGGGCACTTGGAGAGTCTAGGTTACCTAGAAGGCACTTGGACTTCTAGGTTAACGAACGGGCACTTGGACTATGTATGTTGCATTGCGGGCAATTGGACTATCTAGGTTAGGTAACGGGCACTTGGACTATCTAGGTTTCTTAGCGGGCACTTGGACGATCTAGGTTAACTAGAGGGCACTTGGACTATCTAGGTTAGGTAACGGGCACTTGGACTATCTAGGTTTCTTAGCGGGTACTTGGACTATGTAGGTTAACTAGTGGGCCCTTGAACTATGTAGAATAACTAGCGGCACTTGGACTATCTACATTAACTAGCGGGCCCTTGGACTATGTAGATACCCTAGCGGGCATTTGGACTATATAGATAACCTAGCGGGCACTTTGACTTTGTAGGTTACCTAGCGGCACATGGACTATCTAGGTTACCTAGCTGGCAATTGAACTATCTACGTTGCCTAGCGGGTTCCTAGAGTATGTAGGTTACCTAGAGGGCTGGTGGACTATCTAGGTTACCTAGCGGGCACTTGGACTATCTAGGTTAACTAACGGGCACTTGGACTATGTAGGTTCCCTAGCGGGCCCTTGGACTATGTAAGTTCCCTATCGGGCACTTGGACTAGGTAGGGTCCCTAGCGGGCACTTGGTCTATCTAGGTTAACTAGCAGGCAGTTGGAGTATCTAGGTTAACTAGCGAGCACTTGGACTATCTAGGATAACTAGCGGGCACTTGGACTATTAGTGTCCCTAGCGGGCATTTGGACTATATAGGTTACCTAGCGGGCACTTGGACTATGTAGGTTAACGAACAGGCACTTGGACTATGTAAGTAACCTAGTGGTCACTTGAACTGTCTAGGTTACCTAGCGGGCACTTGGACTATGTAGGTTAACTAGCGGGCCCTTGGACGATGTAGGTTAACTAGCGGGCCCTTGGACTATGTAGGTTAACTAGCGTGAACTTGGACGATCTAGGTTAACTAGCGGGTACTTGGATTATGTAGGTTAAATAGCGTGCACTTGGACTATCTAGGTTTCTTAGCGGGCACTTGGACGATCTAGGTTAACTAGAGGGCACTTGGACTATCTAGGTTAACAAACGGGCACTTTGAATTTGTAGGTTACCTAGCGGCACATGGACTATCTAGGTTACCTAACTGGCACTTGAACTATCTACGTTATAGCGGGTTCTTAGAGTATGTAGGTTACCTAGCGGGCTGTTGGACTATCTAGGTTACCAAGCGGGGACATGGACTATGTTGGTTAACTAACGGGCACTTGGATTGTGTAGATTCCCTAGCGGGCCCTTGGACTATGTAAGTTCCCTAGCGGACACTTGGACTATGTGGGTTTCCTGGCGGGCATTTGGACTATCTAGGGTACCTATCGGGCACTTGGACAATGTAGGTTCCCTAGCGGGCACTTGGATTATGTAGGTTCCCTATCGGGCACTTGGACTATGTAGGTTAACTAGAGGGCATTTGGACTATGTAGGTTACCTAGCAGGCACTTTGACAATGTAGGTTCCCTATCGGGCACTTGGAAAATGTAGGTTCCCTATCGGGCACTTGGAAAATGTAGGTTAACTAGGGGGCACTAGGACTATGTAGGTTACCTAGCGGGCCCTTAGACTATGTAGGTTACCTAGAGATCATTTGGACTATGTAGGCTCCCTAGCGGTCATTTGGACTATACAGATTACCTAGCGGGAACTTACACTTTGTAGGTTACCCAGCGGGCACTTGGACTATCTAGGTTACCTAGCTGGCACTTGAACTATCTACGTTCCCTAGCGGGTACTTGGAGAATGTAGGTTACCTGCCGGTCTGTTGGACTATCTAGGTTACCTAGCCGGCACTGGGACTATCTAGGTTAACTGACGGGCACTTGGACTATGTAGGTTCCCTAGCGGGCCCTTGGACTATGTAAGTTCCATAGCGGGCACTTGGACTATGTGGGTTCCCTAGCGGGCATTTGGACTATCTAGGTTACCTGACGGGCACTTGGACTATGTAGGTTCCCTGGCGGGCACTTGGATTATGTAGGTTCCCTATCGGGCACTTGGACTATGTAGGTTACCTAGTGGGCACTTGTTCTATGTAGGTTCCCTATCGGGCACTTGGAGAATGTAGGTTAACTAGGGGGCACTAGGACAATGTAGGTTACCTAGCGGGCCCTTGGACTATCTAGGTTACCTAGGGGGAACCTGGACTATGTAGGTTAACTAGTGGGCACTTGGACTATCTAGGTTTCCTAGCGGGCACTTGGACTATGTACGTTCCCTAGCGGGCACTTGGACTATCTACGTTACCTAGCGGGCACTTGGACAATGTACGTTTCCTAGCGGGTACTTGGACGATATAGGTTCCCTAGCGGGCACTTGGTCTATCTAGGTTAACTAGCGGGCACTTGGACTATCTAGGTTAACTAGCGAGCACTTGGACTAACTAGGTTAACTAGCGGGCATTTGGAATATTAGGGCCCCTAGCGGGCATTTGGACTATATTGGTTACCTAGCGGGCACTTGGACTATGTAGGTTAACGAACGGGCACTTGGACTATGTAGGTAACCTAGTGGTCACTTGAACTGTCTAGGTTACCGAGCGGGCACTTAGACTATGTAGGTTAACAAGCGGGCACTTGGACTATCTAGGTTAACTAGCGGGCACTTGGACGATGTAGGTTAACTAGCGGGCCCTTGCACTATGTAGGTTAACTAGCGGGCCCATGGATTATGAAGGTTTACTAGCAGGCACTTGGACTATCTTGGTTAACTAGCGGGCACATGGACTATGTAGTTTCCCTAGCGGGCATTTGGACTATTTAGGTTACCTAGCGGGCACTTGGACTATGTAGGTTACCTAGCAGGCACTTGGACTATCTAGGTTACCTAGCAGGCAATTTGACTATCTAGGTTAACTAACGGGCACTTGGAAAATGTAGGTTGCCTAGTGGGCACTTGGATTATGTAGGTTCCCTATCGGGCACTTGGACTATGTAGGTTAACTAGCGGGCACTTGGACTGTCTAGGTTACCTAGTGGGCACTTGGATTATCTAGGTTAACAAACGGGCACTAGGACTATGTAGGTTACCTAGCCGCCACTTCGACTATCTAGGTTAGCTAACAGGCACTTGGACTATCTAGGTTCCCTAGCGGGCACTTGTACTATCTAGGTTACCTAGATGGCATGGACTATGTAGGTCAACTAGCGGGCCCTTGGACTATCTAGGTTAGCCAACGGGCACTTAGATTATGTAGGTTAAATAGCGGGAACTTGGAATATGTAGGTTAAGTAGCGGACACTTGCACTATGAAGGTTAACTAGCGGGCCCATGGACTATGTAGGCTTACTAGCGGGCCCTTGGAATATCTAGGTTACCTAGCGGGCACTTGGACTATGTAGGCTAACTACTGGCCCTTTGACGATCTAGGTTTCCTAGTGGGTACTTGAACTATCTAGGTTAACTAGCGGGCACTTGCAGTATCTAGGTTACCTAGCGGGCACTTGGATTATGTACGTTCCCTAGCGGGCACTTGGACTATCTATGTTAACTAGCGGGCACTTGGATTATGTAGGTTAACTAGCGGACACTTGCACTATGTAGGTTACCTAGCTGTCACTTGGACTATCTAGGTTAACTAGCGGGCACTTGGACTATGTAGGTCAACGAGCGGGCCCTTGGACTATCTAGGTTAGCCAACGGGCACTTCGATTATGTAGGTTAACTAGCGGGCACTTGGAATATGTAGGTCAAGTAGCGGACACTTGCACTATGAAGGTTAACTAGCAGGCCCATGGACTATGTAGGTTTACTAGCGGGCCCTTGGACTATCTAGGTTCCCTAAAGGGCACTTGGACTATCTAGGTTACCGAACGGGCACTTGGAATATCTAGGTTACCTAGCAGGCACTTGGACTATGTAGGCTAACTAAGGGGCCCTTGGACGATCTAGGTTACCTAGCGGGTACTTGGACTATCTAGGTTAACTAGCGTTCAATTGCAGTATCTAGGTTACCTAGCGGGCACTTGGACTATGTAAGTTCCCTAACGGGCACTTGGACTATCTATTTTAACTAGCGGGCAATTGGAATATGTAGGTTAACTAGCGGACACTTGCACTATGTAGGTTACCTAGCGGGCACTTGGACTATCTAGGTTAACTAGCGGGCACTTGGACAATCTAGGTTAACTAGCGTGCACTTGGACTATGTAGGTTCCCTAGCGGGCACTTGGACTCTGTATGTTCCCTACGGACACTTGAAGTATGTAAGTTAACTAGCGGGCACTTGGACTATGTAGGTTAACTAGCGGGCACTTGGACTATCTAGGTTACCTAGCGGGCACTTGGACTATGTACGTTCCCTAGCGGGCACTTGGACTATCTACCTTACCTAGCGGACACTTGGACTATGTACGTTTCCTAGTGGGTACTTGGACTATCTATGTTAACCAGCGGGTACTTGGACTATCTAGGTTAACTAGCGGGCAGTTGGACTATGTATGATGCATAGCGGGCAATTGGACTATCTAGGTTAGGTAACGGGCACTTGGACTATCTAGGTTTCTTTGCGGGCAATTGGACGATCTAGGTTAACTAGAGGGCACTTCGACTATCTAGGTTAACTAGCGTGCACTTGGAATATCTAGGTTTCTTAGCGGGTACTTGGACTATGTAGGTTAACTAGCAGTCCATTGGACTATGTAGATTAACTAGCAGCACTTGGACTATCTACGTTAACTAGCGGGCCCTTGGACTATGTAGATTCCCTAGCTGGCATTTGGACTATATAGATAACCCAGCGGGCACTTTGACTTTGTAGGTTACATAGCGGCACATGGACTATCAAGGTTACCTAGCTGGCACTTGAACTATCTACGTTATAGCGGGTTTTTAGTGTATGTAGGTTACCTAGCGGCTGTTGGACTATCTAGTTTACCAAGCAGGGACTTGGACTATCTAGGTTAACTAACGGGCACTTGGACAATGTAGGTTCCCTAGCGGGCACTTGGATTATTTAGGTTCCCTATCGGGCACTTGGACTATGTAGATTAACTAGAGGGCATTTGGACTATGTAGGTTACCTAGCGGGCACTTGGACTATGTAGGTTCCCTATCGGGCACTTGGACAATGTAGGTTAACTAGGGGGCACTAGGACTATGTTGTAGGTTACCTAGTGGGTCCTTGGACTATCTAGGTTACCTAGGGGAAACCTGGACTATGTAGGTTAACTAGTGGGCACTTGTACTATCTAGGTTACCTAGCAGGCACTTGGACTATGTACGTTCCCTAGCGGGCACTTGGACTATCTACGTTACCTAGCGGGCACTTGGACTATGTACGTTACCTAGCGGGCACTTGGACTATGTACTTTTCCTAGCGGGTACTTGGACTAGATATGTTCCCTAGCGGGCACTTGGTCTATCTAGGTTAACTAGCGAGCACTTGGACTATCTAGGTTAACTAGCGGACATATGGACTATTAGGGCCCCTAGCGGGCATATGGACTATATTGGTTACCTAGCGGGCACTTGGACTATGTAGGTTAACGAACGGGCACTTGGACTATGTAGGTAACCTAGTGGTCACTTGAAATGTCTAGGTTACCTAGCGGGCACTTGGACTATCTAGGTTAACTAGGGGGCCCTTGGACTATGTAGGTTAACTAGCGTGCCCTTGGACTATGTAGGTTACCTAGAGGGCACTTGGACTATGTAGATTAACTAGCGGCACTTGGACTATGTACGTTAACTAGCGGGACCTTGGACTATGTAGATTCCCTAGCGGGCACTTGGACTATGTATGTTCGAGAGCGGGCACTTGGACTATGTAGGTTCCCTAGCAGTCACTTGGACTATGTAGGTTCCAGAGCGGGCACTTAGACTATCTAGGTTCCCTAGCGGGCACTTGTACTATGTACGTTAATTAGCGGACACTTGGACGATCTAGGTTAACTAGCGGGTACTTGGATTATGTAGGTTAACTAGCGGGCCCTTGAACTATGTAGATCAACTAGCGGGCACTTGGACTATGTAGGTTCCCTAGCTGGCACTTGGACTCTGTATGTTCCCTACGGACACTTGAACTATGTAAGTTAACTACCGGGCACTTGGACTATGTAGGTTAACTAGCGGACACTTGCACTATGTAGGTTTACTAGCGGGCCCTTGGACTATCCAGGTTCCCTAAAGGGCACTTGGACTATCTAGTTACCGAACGGGCACTTGGACTATCTAGGTTACCTAGCGGGCACTTGGAATATGTAGGCTTACTAGGGGGCCTTTGGACGATCTAGGTTACCTAGCGGGCACTTGCACTATCTAGGTTACCTAGTGGGCACTTGGACTATGTATGTTCCCTAGCAGGCACTTGGACTATCTATGTTAACTAGCGGGCACTTGGAATATGTAGGTTAACTAGTGCACACTGGCACTATGTAGGTTACCTAGCAGGCACTTGGACTATCTAGGTTAACTAGCGGGCACTTGGAATATCTAGGTTAACTACCGTGCACTTGGACTATGTAGGTTCCTTAGTGGGCACTTGGACTATCTAGGTTGCCTAGCGGGCACTTAGTCTATGTAGGTTAACTAGCACGCCCTCGGACTATCTAGGTTACGTAGCGGGCACTTGGTATATAGGTTAACTAGCGGGTACTTGGACTATGTAGGCTAACTAGAGGACACTTGGATTATCTAGGTTAACTAGTGGGCCCTTGGACTATGTAGGTTAACTAGCAGTTACTTGAACAATCTAGGTTAACTAGCGGGCACTTGGACTATCAAAGTTAACAAGTGAGCCCTTGGACTATGTAGGTTACCTAGCGGGCATTTGGACTATATAGGTTACCTAGCGGGCAGTTGGACTATGTAGGTTACCTAGTGGGCATTTGGACTATCTAGGTTAACGAACGGGCACTTGTAATATGCAGGTAACCTAGCGGGCACTTCTACTGTCTAGGTTACCTTGCGAGCACTTGGACTTCTAGGTCAACGAACGGGCTCTTGGACTATGTAGGTTGCCTAGCGGGAACTTGGACTATCCAGGTTAGGTAACGGGCACTTGGACTATCTAGGTTACCTAGCGGGAACTTCGTCAATGTAAGTTACCTAGCGGGCACTTTGACTATCTAGGTTACCTAGCGGGCACATGGACTATGTAAGTTAACTAGCGAGCACTTGGACTCTAGGTTTCCTAGCGGGCATTTGGACTATCTAGGTTACCTAGCGGGCCCTTGGACTATGTAGGTAACCTAGCGGGCACTTGGACAGTCTACGTTACCTAGAGGGCACTTGGACTATCTAGGTTAACGAACGGGTACTTGGACTATGTAGGTTACCTAGCGGGCACATGGATTATGTAGGATCCCTATCGGACATTTGGACTACTTAGGATACCTAGCGGGAACTTGGACTATCTAGGTTACCTAGCGGGCACTTGGACTATCAAGGTCAACTAGCGGGCCCTTGTACTATGTAGGTTAACTAGCGGGCACTTGGATGATCTAGGTTAACTAGCGGACCTTGGACTATATAGGTTAACTATCGGGCCCTTGGACTATGTAGGTTAACTAGCGGGCACTTGGACAATCTAGGTTCACTAGAGGGCACTTGAACTATCTAGGTTACCTAGCGGGTACTTGGACTATGTAGCTTCCCTAGCGGGCATTTGGGCTATATAGATAACCTAGTGGGCACTTAGACTTTGTAGGTTACCTAGCGGGCACTTGGACTATCTAGGTCAACTAACGGGCCCTTGTACTATGTAGGTTAACTAGCGAGCACTTGGACTATCTAGGTTAACTAGCAGACCTTGGACTATGTAGGTTAACTAGCGGGCCCTTGGACTATGTAAGTTCCCTATCGGGCACTTGGACTATGTAGGTTAACTAGCGGGCACTTGGACTATGTAGGCTACCTAGTGGGCACTTGGACTATCTAGGTTAACGAACGGGCACTTGTAATATGCAGGTAACCTAGCGGGCACTTCTACTGTCTAGGTTACCTTGCGAGCACTTGGACTTCTAGGTCAACGAACGGGCTCTTGGACTATGTAGGTTGCCTAGAGGGAACTTGTACTATCCAGGTTAGGTAACGGGCACTTGGACTATCTAGGTTACCTAGCGGGAACTTCGTCAATGTAAGTTACCTAGCGGACACTTGGACTATCTAGGTTACCTAACGGGCAATTTGTCTATCTACGTTATCTAGCGGGCACATGGACTATGTAGGTTAACTAGCGAGCACTTGGACTCTAGGTTACCTAGCGGGCATTTGGACTATCTAGGTTACCTAGCGGGCACTTGGAATATCTAGGTTACCTAGCGGGCCCTTGGACTATGTAGGTTTCCTAGTGGGCACTTGGATTATGTAGGTAACCTAGCGGGCACTTGGACAGTCTACGTTACCTAAAGGGCACTTGGCCTATCTAGGTTATCGAACGGGCACTTGGACTATGTAGGATCCCTATCGGACATTTGGACTACTTAGGATACCTAGCGGGCACTTGGACTATCTAGGTCAACTAGCGGGCCCTTGTACTATGTAGGTTAACTAGCGGGCACTTGGACGATCTAGGTTAACTAGCGGACCTTGGACTATATAGGTTAACTAGCGGGCCCTTGGACTATGTAGGTTAACGAGCGGGCACTTGGACGATCTAGGTTCACTAGAGGGCACTTGGACTATCTAGGTTACCTAGCGGTTACTTGGACTATGTAGGTTCCCTAGAGGGCATTTGGACTATATAGATAACCTAGCGGGCACTTAGATTTTGTAGGTTACCTAGCGGGCACTGACTATCTAGGTCAACTAGCGGGCCCTTGTACTATGTAGGTTAACTAGCGAGCACTTGGACTATCTAGGTTAACTAGCAGACCTTGGACTAAGTAGGTTAACTAGCGGGCCCTTGGACTATGTAGGTTCCCTATCGGGCACTTGGACTATGTAGGTTAACTAGCGGGCACTTGGACTGTCTACGTTACCTAGGGGCTCCTGGATTATCTAGGTTAACGAACGGGCACTTGGAGTATGTAGGTTACCTAGCTGCCACTTGAACTATCTAGGTTAGCTAACAGGCACTTGGACTATCTAGGATCCCTAGCGGGCACTTGTACTATCTAGGTTACCTAGCTGGCACTTGGACTATGTAGGTCAACTAGCGGGCCCTTGGACTACCTAGGTTAGCTAATGGGCACTTAGATTATGTAGGTTAACTAGGGGGCACTTGGAATATGTAGGTTAACTAGCGGAAACTTGCACTATGTAGGTTAACTAGCGGGCCCATGGACTATGTAGGTTTAGTAGCGGGCCCTTGGATTATCTAGGTTACCGAACGGGCCCTTGGACTATCTAGGTTACCTAGCGGGCACTTGGACTATGTAGGCTAACTTGGGAGCCCTGGGATGATCTAGGTTACCTAGCGGGTACTTGAACTATCTAGGTTAACTAGCGGGTACTTGGAGTACGTAGGTTACCTACCGGGCTGTTGGACTATCTAGGTTACCTAGCGAGCACTTGGATTATCTAGGTTAACTCACGGGTACTTGGACTATGTAGGTTAACTAGCGGGCATTTGGACTATGTAGGTTACCTAGCGGGCACTTGGACTATGTAGGTTCCCTATCAGGCACTTGGAGAATGTAGGTTAACTAGGGGGCACTAGGACAATGTAGGTTACGTATCAGGCCTTTGGACTATCTAGGTTACCTAGGGGGACCTTGGACTATGTAGGTTAACTAGTGGGCACTTGGACTATCTAGGTTACCTAGCAGGCACTTGGACTATGTAGGTTAACTAGCGGGCACTTGGACTATGTACCTTTCCTAGTGGGTACTTGGACTATCTATGTTAACTGGCGGGTACTTGGACTATCTAGGTTAACTAGCGGGCACATGGACTATCTTGGTTAACTAGCGGGCACTTGAACGATTAGGGTCACTAGCGGGCATTTGGACTATATAGGTTACCTAGGGGGCACTTGGACTATGAGGTTAACGAACAGGCACGTAGACTATGTAGGTAACCTAGTGGTCATTGAACTGTCTAGGTTACCTAGCGGGCACTTGGACTGTGTAGGTTAACTAGCGGGCACTTGCACTATCTAGGTTAACTAGCGGGCCCTTGGACGATGTAGGTTAACTAGCGGGCCCTTGGATTATGTAGGTTAACTAGCGGGCCCTTGATCTTTGTAGGTTAACTAGCGGGAACTGGAAGATCTAGGTTACCTAGCGTGTACTTGGACTATGTAGGTTAACTAGCGGGCCCTTGGACTATGTAGATTCCCTAGCGGGCACTTGGACTATGCATGTTCCAGAGCGGGCACTTGGACTATGTAGGTTCCCTAGCAGGCACTTGGACTATGTAGATTCCAGAGCGGGCACTTGGACTGTCTTGGCTCCCTAGCGGGCACTTGTACTATGTAGGTTAACTAGCGTGCCCTTGGACTATCTATGTTAGGTAGCGGGCAAATGGTATATAGGTTAACTAGCTGGCACTTGGACTATGTAGGTTAACTAGCGGACACTTGCACGATCTAGGTTAACTAACGGGCCCTTGCACTATGTAGGTTATCTAGCGGTCCCATGGGTATGTAGGTTTACTACCAGGCACTTGGACTATCTAGGTTAACTAGCGGGCACTTGGACTCTGTACTTTCCCTAGCGGGCATTTGGACTATTTAGGTTACCTAGCGGGCACTTGGACTATGTAGGTTACCTAGCGGGCACTTGGACTATCTAAGTTACCTAGCAGGCACTTTGACTATCTAGGTTAACTAACGGGCACTTGGAGTATGTAGGTTGCCTAGCGGGCACTTGGATTATGTAGGTTCCCTATCGGGCACTTGGACTATGTAGGTTAACTAGCGGGCACTTGGACTGTCTAGGTTACCTAGCGGGCACTTGGATTATCTAGGTTAACGAACGGGCACTTGGACTATGTAGGTTACCTAGCCGCCACTTGGACTATCTAGGTTAGCTAACAGGCACTTGGACTATCAAGGTTCCCTAGCGGGCACTTGTACTATCTAGGTTACCTAGCTGGCACTTGGACTATGTAGGTCAACTAGCGGGCCCTTGGACTATCTAGGTTAGCTAACGGGCACTTATATTATGTAGGTTAACTAGCGGGCACTTGGAATATGTAGGTTAACTGGCGGACACTTGCACTATGTAGGTTAACTAGCTCGCACATGGACTATGTAGGTTTAATAGCGGGCCCTTGGACTATCTAGGTTCTCTAAAGGGCATTTAGACTATCTAGGTTACCGAACGGGCCCTTGGACGATCTGGGTCACCTAGCGGGTACTTGAACTATCTAGGTTAACTAGCGGGCACTTGCACTATCTAGGTTACCTAGCGGGCACTAGGATTATATACGTTCCCTAGGGGGCACTTGGACTATCTATGTTAACTAGATTGCACTTGGAATATGTAGGTAACCTTGCGGGCACATCTACTGTCTAGGTTACCTAGTGGGCACTTGGACTTCTAGGTTAACAAACGGGCTATTGGACTATGTAGGTTGCCTAGCGGGCACTTGGACTATCTAGGTTAGGTAACGGGAACTTGGACTATCTAGGTTACCTAGCGGGAACTTGGACAATGTAAGTTACCTAGCAGGCACTTGGACTATCTAGGTTACATACGGGCACTTGGACTATGTAGGTTAACTAGCGAGCACTTGGACTCTAGGTTACCTAGCGGGTACTTGGACTATCTAGGTTACCTATCGGGCCCTTGGACTATGTAGGTTTCCTAGCGGGCACTTGGACAATCTAGGTTAACGATTGGGCACTTAGAGTATGTAGGTGACCTAGCGGGCACTTGGACAGTCTAGGTTACCTAGCGGGCTCTTGGATTATCTAGGTTAGCTAACAGGCACTTGGACTAGCTAGGTTCCCTAGCGGGCACTTGTACTATCTAGGTTACCTAGCTGGCACTTGGACTATGTAGGTCAACTAGCGGGCCCTTGGACTATCTTGGTTAGCTAACGGGCACTTAGATTATATAGGTTAACTAGCGGGCACTTGGAATATGTAGGTTAACTAGCGGACACTTGCACAATGTATGTTAACTAGCGGGCCCATGGACTATGTAGGTTTACTTGCGGGCCCTTGGAGTATCCAGGTTATCTAAAGGGCACTTGGATTATCTAGTTACCGAATGGGCACTTGGACTATTTAGGTTAACTAGCGGGCACTTGCACTATCTAGGTTACCTAGTGGGCACTTGGACTATGTAAGTTCCCTAGCGGGCACTTGGACTAACTATGCTAACTAGCGGGCACTTGGAATATGTAGGTTAACTAGCGGACACTTGCACTATGTAGGTTACCTAGCAGGCACTTGGACTATCTAGGTTAACTAGCGGGCACTTGGACTATCTATGTTAACTAGCGTGCACTTGGACTATGTAGGTTAACTAGAGGACACTTGGATTATCTAGGTTAACTAGTGGGCCCTTGGACTATGTAGGTTAACTAGCAGGCACTTGGATAATCTAGGTTAACTAGCGGGCACTTGGACTATCAAAGTTAACAAGTGAGCCCTTGGACTATGTAGGTTACCTAGCGAGCACTTGGACTATATAGGTTACCTAGCGGGCACTAGAACTATGTAGGTTACCTAGTGGGCACTTGGACTATCTAGGTTAACGAACGGGCTCTTGGAATATGCAGGTAACCTAGCGGGCACTTCTACTGTCTAGGTTACCTAGCGACCACTTGGACTTCTAGGTCAACGAACGGGCTCTTGGATTATGTAGGTTGCCTAGCGGGCACTTGGACTATCCAGGTTAGGTAACGGGCACTTGGACTATCTAGGTTACCTAGCGGGAACTTCGTCAATATAAGTTACCTAGCGGGCACTTGGACTATCTAGGTTACCTAACGGGCACTTTGACTATCTAGGTTACCTAGTGGGCACTTGGACTCTAGGTTACCTAGCGGGTACTTGGACTATCTAGGTTACCTAGCGGGCACTTGGACTATCTAGGTTACCTAGCGGGCCCTTGGACTATGTAGGTTAACTAGCGGGCCCTTAGACTATGTAGTTTCCCTATCGGGCACTTGGACTATGTAGGTTAACTAACGGGCACTTGGACTGTCTACGTTACCTAGCGGGCACTTGGATTATCTAGGTTAACGAACGGGCACTTGGAGTATGTAGGTTACCTAGCCACCACTTTGACTATCTAGGTTAGCTAACAGGCACTTGGACTATCTAGGTTCCCTAGGGGGCACTTGTACTATTTCGGTTACCTAGCTGGCACTTGGACTATGTAGGTCAACTAGCGGGCCCTTGGACTACCTAGGTTAGCTAACGGGCACTTAGATTATGTAGGTTAACTAGGGGGCACTTGGAATATGTACGTTAACTAGCGGACACTTGCACTATATAGGTTAACTAGCGGGCCCATGGACTATGTAGGTTTAGTAGCGGGCCCTTGGACTATCTAGGTTCCCTAAAGGGCACTTGGACTATCTAGGTTACCGAACGGGCACTTGGACTATCTAGGTTACCTAGCGGGCACTTGGACTATGTAGGCTAACTAGGGGGCCCTTGGACGATCTAGGTTACTTAGCGGGTACTTGAACTATCTAGGTTAACTAGCTGGCACTTGCACTATCTAGGTTACCTAGCGGGCACTTGGACTATGTACGTTCCCTAGGGGCACTTGGACTATCTATGTTAACTAGCGGGCACGAGGAATATGTAGGTTAACTAGCGGACACTTGCACTATGTAGGTTACCTAGCAGGCACTTGGACTATCTAGGTTAACTTGCGGGCACTTGGACTATCTAGCTTAACTAGCGGGCACTTGGATTATCAAAGTTAACAAGTGAGCCTATGGACTATGTAGGTTAACTAGCGGGCCCTTGGCCTACCTAGGTTACCTAGTGGGCACTTGGACTATGTAGGTTAACTAGAGGACACTTGCACTATCTAGGTTACCTAGCGGGCACTTGGACTATGTACGTTCCCTATGGGCACTTGGACTATCTATGTTAATTAGCGGGCACGAGGAATATGTAGGTTAACTAGCGGACACTTGCACTATGTAGGTTACCTAGCAGGCACTTGGACTATCTAGGTTAACTTGCGGGCACTTGGACTATCTAGGTTAACTTGCGGGCACTTGGACTATCTAGGTTAACTAGCGGGCACTTGGACTATCAAAGTTAACAAGTGAGCCTATGGACTATGTAGGTTAACTAGCGGGCCCTTGGACTACCTAGGTTACCTAGCGGGCACTTGGACTATGTAGGTTAACTAGAGGACACTTGCACTATCTAGGTTACCTAGCGGGCACTTGGACTATGTACGTTCCCTAGGGGCACTTGGACTATCTAGGTTAACTAGCGGGCAGTTGGACTATCAAAGTTAACAAGTGAGCACTTGGACTATGTAGGTTAACTAGCGGGCCCTTGGACTACCTAGGTTACCTAGCGGGCACTTGGACTATGTAGGTTAACTAGAGGACACTTGGACTATCTAGGTTAACTAGTGGGCCCTTAGACTATGTAGGTTAAATAGCAGGCACTTGGACAATCTAGGTTAACTAGCGGGCACTTGGACGATCTAGGTTAACTAGCGGCCACTTGGAATATCAAAGTTAACGAGTGAGCCCTTGGACTATGTAGGTTAGCTAGCGGGCCCTTGGACTATCTAGGTTACCTAGCGGGCACTTGGACTATATAGGTTACCTAGCGTGCACTTGGACTATGTAGGTTACCTAGTGGGCACTTGGAGTATCTAGGTTAACGAACGCGCATTTGGAATATGCAGGTAATCTAGCAGGCACTTGGAGTATCTAGGTTAGCTAATGGGCACTTGGACAATCTAGGTTACCTAGCGCGCACTTGGACTATGTAGGTTACCTAGCGGGCACTGGGACTTCTAGATTAAAGAACGGGCTCTTGGTCTATGTAGGTTGCCTAACGGGCACTTGGACTATCTAGGTTAGGTAACGGGCATTTGGACTATCTAGGTTACCCAGCGGGCACTTGGACTATCTACGTTACCTAGCGGGCCCTTGGACTATCTAGGTTAACGAACGGGCACTTGCACTATGTAGGTAACCTAGCGGGCACTTGGACAGTCTAGGTTACCTAGCGGGCACTTGGACTATCTTGGTTAACGAACGGGCACTTGGACTATGTAGGTTACCTAGCGGGCACTTGGACTATGTAGGATCCCTATCGGACATTTGGACTACTTAGGATACTCAGCGGGCACTTGGACTATCTATGTTAACTAGCGGGCACTTGGACTATCTAGGTCAACTAGCGGGCCCTTGTACTATGTAGGTTAATTAGCGAGCACTTGGACTATCTAGGTTAACTAGCGGACCTTGGTCTATGTAGGTTAAAGAGCGGGCCCTTGGACGATGTAGGTTAACTAGCGGGCACTTGGACGATCTAGGTTAACTAGAGGGCACTTGGACTATGTAGGTTCCCTAGCGGGCATTTGGACTATATTGATAACCCAGCGGGCACTTAGATTTTGTAGGTTACCTAGCGGGCACTTAGAATATCTAGGTCAACTACGGGCCCTTGTACTATGTAGGTTAACTAGCGAGCACTTGGACTATCTAGGTTAACTGGCGGACCTTGGACTATGTAGGTTAACTAGCGGGCACTTGGACTGCCTACGTTACCTAGCGGGCACTTGTATTATCTCGGTTAACGAACGGGCACTTG
Source organism: Tenrec ecaudatus (assembly GCF_050624435.1). Taxonomy (NCBI): domain Eukaryota; kingdom Metazoa; phylum Chordata; class Mammalia; order Afrosoricida; family Tenrecidae; genus Tenrec; species Tenrec ecaudatus. The sequence goes on along the minus strand of NW_027459226.1, from coordinate 94,626 downwards.
GACTATGTAGGTTACCTAGCCGCCACTTGTACTATCTAGGTTAGCTAACAGGCACTTGGACTATCTAGGATCCCTAGCGGGCACTTGTACTATCTAGGTTACCTAGCTGGCACTTGGACTATGTAGGTCAACTAGCGGGCCCTTGGACTATCTAGGTTAACTGGCGGACACTTGCACTATGTAAGTTAACTAGCTGGCGCATGGACTATGTAGGTTTAGTAGCGGGCCCTTGGACTATCTAGGTTCCCTAAAGGGCACTTGGACTATCTAGGTTACCGAACGGGCCCTTGGACTATCTAGGTTACCTAGCGGGCACTTGGATTATGTAGGCTAACTAGGGGTCCCTTGGACGATCTAGGTTACCTAGCGGGTACTTGAACTATCTAGGTTAACTAGCGGGTACTTGCAGTACATAGGTTACCTACCGGGCTGTTGGACTATCTAGGTTACCTAGCGGGCACTTGGATTATCTACGTTAACTAACGGGCACTTGGACTATGTAGGTTAACTAGCGGGCACTTGGACTATGTAGGTTCCCTATCGGGCACATGGAGAATGTAGGTTAACTAGGGGGCACTAGGACAATGTAGGTTACCTAGCAGACCTTTGGACTATCTAGGTTACCTAGGGGTACCTTGGACTATGTAGGTTAACTAGTGGGCACTTGGACTATCTAGGTTACCTAGCGGGCACTTGGACTATGTACGTTCCCTAGCAGGCACTTGGACTATCTACCTTACCTAGCGGGCACTTGGACTATGTACGTTTCCTAGTGGGTACTTGGACTATCTATGTTAACTAGCGGGCACTTGGACTATGTAGGTTCCCTATTGGGCACTTGGACTAGGTAGGTTCCCTAGCGGGCACTTGGTCTATCTAGGTTAACTAGCGGGCACTTGGATTATCTAGGTTACCTAGCGGGCCCTTGGACTATGTAGGTTAACGAGCGGGCCCTTGGACTATGTAGGTTAACTAGCGGGCACTTGGACTGTCTACGTTACCTAGCGGGCACTTGGATTATCTAGGTTAACGAACGGGCACTTGGACTATGTAGGTTACCTAGCCGCCACTTGGACTATCTAGGTTAGCTAACAGGCACTTGGACTATCTAGGATCCCTAGTGGGCACTTGTACTATCTAGGTTACCTAGCTGGCACTTGGACTATGTAGGTCAACTAGCGGACCCTTGGACTATCTAGGTTAACTAACGGGTACTTAGATTATGTAGGTTAACTAGCGGGCACTTGGAATATGTAGGTTAACTCAGGACACTTGCACTATGTAGGTTAACTAGCGGGCCCATGGACTATGTAGGTTTAGTAGCGGGCCCTTGGACTATCTAGGTTACTGAATGGGCCCTTGGACTATCTAGGTTACCTAGCGGGCACTTGGACTATGTAGGCTAACTTGGGAGCCCTTGGACGATCTAGGTTACCTATCGGGTACTTGAACTATCTAGGTTAACTAGCGGGTACTTGGAGTACGTAGTTTACCTACCGGGCTTTTGGACTATCTAGGTTACCTAGCGGGCACTTGGATTATCTAGGTTAACTCACGGGCACTTGGACTATGTAGGTTAACTAGCGGGCATTTGGACTATGTAGGATACCTAGCGGGCACTTAGACTACGTAGGTTCCCTATCGGGCACTTGGAGAATGTAGGTTAACTAGGGGGCACTAGGACAATGTAGGTTACCTAGCAGGCCTTTGGACTATCTAGGTTACCTAAGGGGACCTTGGACTATGTAGGTTAACTACTGGGCACTTGGACTATCTAGGTTACTTAGCAGGCACTTGGACTATGTAGGTTAACTAGCGGGCACTTGGACTAATTAGGTTACCTAGCGGGCACTTGGACTATGTAGTTTCCCTAGCGGGCATTTGGACTATTTAGGTTGCCTAGCGGGCAGTTGGACTGTGTAGGTTACCTAGGGGCACTTGGAATATCTAGGTTACCTAGCAGGCACTTTGACTATCTAGGTTAACTAACGGGCACTTGGAGTATGTAGGTTGCCTTGCGGGCACTTGGATTATGTAGGTTCCCTATCGGGCACTTGGACTATGTAGGTTAACTAGCGGGCACTTGGACTGTCTAGGTTACCTAGCGGGCACTTGGATTATCTAGGTTAACGAACGGGCACTTGGACTATGTAGGTTAACTAGCCGCCACTTGGACTATCTAGGTTAGCTAACAGGCACTTGGACTATCTAGGTTCCCTAGCGGGCACTTGTACTATCTAGGTTACCTAGCGGGCACTTATACTATCTAGGATACCGAGCTGGCACTTGGACTATGTAGGTCAACTAGCGGGCCCTTGGACCATCTAGGTTAGCTAACGGGCACTTAGATTATGTAGGTTAACTAGCGGGCACTTGGAATATGTAGGTTAACTGGCGGACACTTGCACTATGTAGGTTAACTAGCTGGCGCATGGACTATGTAGGTTTAATAGCGGGCCCTTGGACTATCTAGGTTCTCTAAAGGGCACTTAGACTATCTAGGTTACCGAACGGGCCCTTGGACGATCTAGGTTACCTAGCAGGTACTTGAACTATCTAGGTTAACTAGCGGGCACTTGCACTATCTAGGTTATCTAGCGGGCACTTAGACTATGTACGTTCCCTAGCGGGCACTTGGACTATCTATGTTAACTAGCTTGCACTTGGAATATGTAGGTAACCTTGCGGGCACTTGTACTGTCTAGGTTACCTAGCGGGCACTTGGACTTCTAGGTTAACGAACGGGCTATTGGACTATGTAGGTTGCCTAGCGGGCACTTGGACTATCTAGGTTAGGTAACGGGAACTTGGACTATCTACGTTACCTAGCGGGTCTTGGACAATGTAAGTTACCTAGCAGGCACTTGGACTATCTAGGTTACATACGGGCACTTGGACTATGTAGGTTACCTAGCGAGCACTTGGACTCTAGGTTATCTAGCGGGTACTTGGACTATCTAGGTTACCTCTCTGGCCCTTGGACTATGTAGGTTTCCTAGCGGGCACTTGGACTATCTAGGTTAACGATTGGGCACTTAGACTATGTAGGTAACCTAGCGGGCACTTGGACTGTCTAGGTTACCTAGCGGGCTCTTGGATTATCTAGGTTAGCTAACAGGCACTTGGACTATCTAGGTTCCCTAGCTGGCACTTGTACTATCTAGGTTACCTAGCTGGCACTTGGACTATGTAGGTCAACTAGCGGGCCCTTGGACTATCTTGGTTAGCTAACGGGCACTTAGATTATGTAGGTTAACTAGCGGGCACTTGGACTATGTAGGTTTACTAGCGGGCCCTTGGACTATCCAGGTTCCCTAAAGCGTACTTGGAGTATCTAGTTACCGAACGGGCACTTGGACTATCTAGGCTACCTAGCGGGCACTTGGACTATGTAGGCTAATTAGGGGGCCCTTGGACGATCTAGGTTACCTAGCGGGCTCTTGCACTATCTAGGTTACCTAGTGGGCACTTGGACTATATAAGTTCCCTAGCGGGCACTTGGACTGTCTATGCTAACTCGCGGGCACTTGGAATATGTAGGTTAACTAGCGGACACTTGCACTATGTAGGTTACCTAGCAGGCACTTGGACTATCTAGGTTAACTAGCAGGCACTTGGACTATCTAGGTTAACTAGCAGGCACTTGGACTATCTAGGTTAACTAGCGTGCACTTGGACTATGTAGGTTAACTAGAGGACACTTGGATTATCTAGGTTAACAAGTGAGCCCTTGGACTATGTAGGTTACCTAGCGGGCACTTGGACTATATAGGTTACCTAGCGGGCACTTGAACTATGTAGGTTACCTAGTGGGCACTTGGACTATCTAGGTTAACGAACGGGCACTTGGAATATGCAGGTAACCTAGCGGGCACTTCTACTGTCTAGGTTACCTAGCGAGCACTTGGACTTCTAGGTCAACGAACGAGCTCTTGGACGATGTAGGTTGCCTAGCGGGCACTAGGACTATCCAGGTAAGGTAACGGGCACTTGGACTATCTAGGTTACCTAACGGGCACTTTGACTATCTAGGTTACCTAGCGGGCAATTGGACTCTAGGTTACCTAGCGGGTACTTGGACTATCTAGGTTACCTAGCGGGCCCTTGGAATATGTAGGTTTCGTAGCGGTCACTTGGAGTATCTAGGTTAACGAACGGGCACTGGACTATGTAGGTAACCTAGCGGGCACTTGGACCGTCTAGGTTACCTAGAGGGCACTTGGACTATCTAGGTTAACGAATGAGCACTTGGACTATGTAGGTTACCTAGCGGGCACTTGGACTACGTAGGATCCCTATCGGACATTTGGACTACTTAGGTTAACTAGCGGGCACTTGGACTATCTAGGTTAACGAACGGGCACTTGGACTATGTAGGTAACCTAGCGGGCACTTGGACAGTCTAGGTTACCTAGAGCGCTCTTGGACTATCTAGGTTAACGAAGGGGCACTTGGACTATGTAGGTTACCTAGCGGGCACTTGGACTAGGTAGGATTCCTATCTTACTTTTGGACTACTTAGGTTAACTAGCGGGCACTTGGACTATCTAGGTTAACTAGCGGCCCCTTGTACTATGTAGGTTAACTAGCGAGCACTTGGACTATCTAGGTTAACTAGCGGACCTTGGACTATGTAGGTTAACTAGCGGGCCCTTAGACTATGTAGTTTCCCTATCGGGCACTTGGACTATGTAGGTTAACTAACGGGCACTTGGACTGTCTACGTTACCTAGCGGGCACTTGGATTATCTAGGTTAACGAACGGGCACTTGGAGTATGTAGGTTACCTAGCCGCCACTTTGACTATCTAGGTTAGCTAACAGGCACTTGGACTATCTAGGTTCCCTAGGGGGCACTTGTACTATCTAGGTTACCTAGGTAGCACTTGGACTATGTAGGTCAACTAGCGGGCCCTTGGACTACCTAGGTTAGCTAACGGGCACTTAGATTATGTAGGTTAACTAGGGGGCACTTGGAATATGTACGTTAACTAGCGGACACTTGCACTATATAGGTTACCTAGCGGGCACTTGGACTATGAGGTTAACGAACAGGCACTTAGACTATGTAGGTAACCTAGTGGTCACTTGAACTGTCTAGGTTACCTAGCTCGCCCTTTTACTGTGTAGGTTAACTAGCGGGCACTTGGACTATCTAGGTTAACTAGCGGGCCCTTGGACGATGTAGGTTAACTAGCGGGCCCTTGATCTATGTAGGTTAACTACCGGGCACTTGGAAGATCTAGGTTAACTACCGGGCACTTGGAAGATCTAGGTTAACTAGCGTGTACTTGGACTATGTAGGTTAACTAGCGGGCCCTTGGACTATGTAGATTCCCTAGCGGGCACTTGGACTATGCATGTTCCAGAGCGGGCACTTGGACAATCTAGGCTCCTGAGTGGGCACTTGTACTATGTAGGTTAACTAGCGTGCCCTTGGACTATCTAGGTTAGGTAGCGGGCACTTGGTATATAGGTTAACTAGCGGGCACTTGGACTATGTAGGTTAACTAGCGGACACTTGCACTATGTAGGTTACCTAGCAGGCACTTGGAATATGTAGGTTAACTAGCAGGCACTTGGACTATCTAGGTTAACTAGCAGGCACTTGGACTATCTAGGTTAACTAGCGTGCACTTGGACTATGTAGGTTAACTAGAGGACACTTGGATTATCTAGATTAACAAGTGAGCCCTTTGGACTATGTAGGTTACCTAGCGGGCCCTTGGACTATATAGGTTACCTAGCGGGCACTTGAACTATGTAGGTTACCTAGTGGGCACTTGGACTATCTAGGTTAACGAACGGGCACTTGGAATATGCAGGTAACCTAGCGGGCACTTCTACTGTCTAGGTTACCTAGCGAGCACTTGGACTTCTAGGTCAACGAACGAGCTCTTGGACTATGTAGGTTGCCTAGCGGGCACTAGGACTATCCAGGTAAGGTAACGGGCACTTGGACTATCTAGGTTACCTAGCGGGAACTTCGTCAATGAAAGTTACCTAGAGGGCACGTGGACTATCTAGGTTACCTAACGGGCACTTTGACTATCTAGGTTACCTAGCGGGCAATTGGACTCTAGGTTACCTAGCGGGTACTTGGACTATCTAGGTTACCTAGCGGGCCCTTGGAATATGTAGGTTTCGTAGCGGGCACTTGGAGTATCTAGGTTAACGAACGGGCACTGGACTATGTAGGTAACCTAGCGGGCACTTGGACCGTCTAGGTTACCTAGAGGGCACTTGGACTATCTAGGTTAACGAATGAGCACTTGGACTATGTAGGTTACCTAGCGGGCACTTGGACTATGTAGGATCCCTATCGGACATTTGGACTACTTAGGTTAACTAGCGGGCACTTGGACTATCTAGGTTAACGAACGGGCACTTGGACTATGTAGGTAACCTAGCGGGCACTTGGACAGTCTAGGTTACCTAGAGCGCTCTTGGACTATCTAGGTTAACGAAGGGGCACTTGGACTATGTAGGTTACCTAGCGGGCACTTGGACTAGGTAGGATTCCTATCTTACTTTTGGACTACTTAGGTTAACTAGCGGGCACTTGGACTATCTAGGTTAACTAGCGGGCACTTGGACTATCTAGGTCAACTAGCGGCCCCTTGTACTATGTAGGTTAACTAGCGAGCACTTGGACTATCTAGGTTAACTAGCGGACCTTGGACTATGTAGGTTAACTAGCGGGCCCTTAGACTATGTAGTTTCCCTATCGGGCACTTGGACTATGTAGGTTAACTAACGGGCACTTGGACTGTCTACGTTACCTAGCGGGCACTTGGATTATCTAGGTTAACGAACGGGCACTTGGAGTATGTAGGTTACCTAGCCGCCACTTTGACTATCTAGGTTAGCTAACAGGCACTTGGACTATCTAGGTTCCCTAGGGGGCACTTGTACTATCTAGGTTACCTAGGTAGCACTTGGACTATGTAGGTCAACTAGCGGGCCCTTGGACTACCTAGGTTAGCTAACGGGCACTTAGATTATGTAGGTTAACTAGGGGGCACTTGGAATATGTACGTTAACTAGCGGACACTTGCACTATATAGGTTACCTAGCGGGCACTTGGACTATGAGGTTAACGAACAGGCACTTAGACTATGTAGGTAACCTAGTGGTCACTTGAACTGTCTAGGTTACCTAGCGGGCACTTGGACTGTGTAGGTTAACTAGCGGGCACTTGGACTATCTAGGTTAACTAGCGGGCCCTTGGACGATGTAGGTTAACTAGCGGGCCCTTGATCTATGTAGGTTAACTACCGGGCACTTGGAAGATCTAGGTTAACTACCGGGCACTTGGAAGATCTAGGTTAACTAGCGTGTACTTGGACTATGTAGGTTAACTAGCGGGCCCTTGGACTATGTAGATTCCCTAGCGGGCACTTGGACTATGCATGTTCCAGAGCGGGCACTTGGACTATCTAGGCTCCTGAGTGGGCACTTGTACTATGTAGGTTAACTAGCGTGCCCTTGGACTATCTAGGTTAGGTAGCGGGCACTTGGTATATAGGTTAACTAGCGGGCACTTGGACTATGTAGGTTAACTAGCGGACACTTGCACGATCTAGGTTAACTAACGGGCACTTGCACTATGTAGGTTATCTAGCGGGCCCATGGGTATGTAGGTTTACTACCAGGCACTTGGACTATCTAGGTTAACTAGCGGGCACTTGGACTATGTAGTTTCCCTAGCGGGCATTTGGACTATTTAGGTTGCCTAGCGGGCACTTGGACTGTGTAGGTTACCTAGGGGCACTTGGAATATCTAGGTTACCTAGCAGGCACTTTGACTATCTAGGTTAACTAACGGGCACTTGGAGTATGTAGGTTGCCTTGCGGGCACTTGGATTATGTAGGTTCCCTATCGGGCACTTGGACTATGTAGGTTAACTAGCGGGCACTTGGACTGTCTAGGTTACCTAGCGGGCACTTGGATTATCTAGGTTAACGAACGTGCACTTGGACTATGTAGGTTAACTAGCCGCCACTTGGACTATCTAGGTTAGCTAACAGGCACTTGGACTATCTAGGTTCCCTAGCGGGCACTTGTACTATCTAGGTTACCTAGCAGGCACTTGTACTATCTAGGATACCTAGCTGGCACTTGGACTATGTAGGTCAACTAGCGGGCCCTTGGACCATCTAGGTTAGCTAACGGGCACTTAGATTATGTAGGTTAACTAGCGGGCACTTGGAATATGTAGGTTAACTGGCGGACACTTGCACTATGTAGGTTAACTAGCTGGCGCATGGACTATGTAGGTTTAATAGCGGGCCCTTGGACTATCTAGGTTCTCTAAAGGGCACTTAGACTATCTAGGTTACCGAACGGGCCCTTGGACGATCTAGGTTACCTAGCGGGTACTTGAACTATCTAGGTTAACTAGCGGGCACTTGCACTATCTAGGTTATCTAGCGGGCACTTGGACTATGTACGTTCCCTAGCGGGCACTTGGACTATCTATGTTAACTAGCTTGCACTTGGAATATGTAGGTAACCTTGCGGGCACTTGTACTGTCTAGGTTACCTAGCGGGCACTTGGACTTCTAGGTTAACGAACGGGCTATTGGACTATGTAGGTTGCCTAGCGGGCACTTGGACTATCTAGGTTAGGTAACGGGAACTTGGACTATCTACGTTACCTAGCGGGTCTTGGACAATGTAAGTTACCTAGCAGGCACTTGGACTATCTAGGTTACATACGGGCACTTGGACTATGTAGGTTACCTAGCGAGCACTTGGACTCTAGGTTATCTAGCGGGTACTTGGACTATCTAGGTTACCTCTCGGGCCCTTGGACTATGTAGGTTTCCTAGCGGGCACTTGGACTATCTAGGTTAACGATTGGGCACTTAGACTATGTAGGTAACCTAGCGGGCACTTGGACTGTCTAGGTTACCTAGCGGGCTCTTGGATTATCTAGGTTAGCTAACAGGCACTTGGACTATCTAGGTTCCCTAGCTGGCACTTGTACTATCTAGGTTACCTAGCTGGCACTTGGACTATGTAGGTCAACTAGCGGGCCCTTGGACTATCTTGGTTAGCTAACGGGCACTTAGATTATGTAGGTTAACTAGCGCGCACTTGGACTATGTAGGTTTACTAGCGGGCCCTTGGACTATCCAGGTTCCCTAAAGCGTACTTGGAGTATCTAGTTACCGAACGGGCACTTGGACTATCTAGGCTACCTAGCGGGCACTTGGACTATGTAGGCTAATTAGGGGGCCCTTGGACGATCTAGGTTACCTAGCGGGCTCTTGCACTATCTAGGTTACCTAGTGGGCACTTGGACTATATAAGTTCCCTTAGCGGGCACTTGGACTGTCTATGCTAACTCGCGGGCACTTGGAATATGTAGGTTAACTAGCGGACACTTGCACTATGTAGGTTACCTAGCAGGCACTTGGACTATCTAGGTTAACTAGCAGGCACTTGGACTATCTAGGTTAACTAGCAGGCACTTGGACTATCTAGGTTAACTAGCGTGCACTTGGACTATGTAGGTTAACTAGAGGACACTTGGATTATCTAGGTTAACAAGTGAGCCCTTGGACTATGTAGGTTACCTAGCGGGCACTTGGACTATATAGGTTACCTAGCGGGCACTTGAACTATGTAGGTTACCTAGTGGGCACTTGGACTATCTAGGTTAACGAACGGGCACTTGGAATATGCAGGTAACCTAGCGGGCACTTCTACTGTCTAGGTTACCTAGCGAGCACTTGGACTTCTAGGTCAACGAACGAGCTCTTGGACTATGTAGGTTGCCTAGCGGGCACTAGGACTATCCAGGTAAGGTAACGGGCACTTGGACTAACTAGGTTACCTAGCGGGAACTTCGTCAATGTAAGTTACCTAGCGGGCACGTGGACTATCTAGGTTACCTAACGGGCACTTTGACTATCTAGGTTACCTAGCGGGCAATTGGACTCTAGGTTACCTAGCGGGTACTTGGACTATCTAGGTTACCTAGCGGGCCCTTGGAATATGTAGGTTTCGTAGCGGGCACTTGGAGTATCTAGGTTAACGAACGGGCACTGGACTATGTAGGTAACCTAGCGGGCACTTGGACCGTCTAGGTTACCTAGAGGGCACTTGGACTATCTAGGTTAACGAATGAGCACTTGGACTATGTAGGTTACCTAGCGGGCACTTGGACTATGTAGGATCCCTATCGGACATTTGGACTACTTAGGTTAACTAGCGGGCACTTGGACTATCTAGGTTAACGAACGGGCACTTGGACTATGTAGGTAACCTAGCGGGCACTTGGACAGTCTAGGTTACCTAGAGGGCTCTTGGACTATCTAGGTTAACGAAGGGGCACTTGGACTATGTAGGTTACCTAGCGGGCACTTGGACTAGGTAGGATTCCTATCTTACTTTTGGACTACTTAGGTTAACTAGCGGGCACTTGGACTATCTAGGTTAACTAGCGGGCACTTGGACTATCTAGGTCAACTAGCGGCCCCTTGTACTATGTAGGTTAACTAGCGAGCACTTGGACTATCTAGGTTAACTAGCGGACCTTGGACTATGTAGGTTAACTAGCGGGCCCTTAGACTATGTAGTTTCCCTATCGGGCACTTGGACTATGTAGGTTAACTAACGGGCACTTGGACTGTCTATGTTACCTAGCGGGCACTTGGATTATCTAGGTTAACGAACGGGCACTTGGAGTATGTAGGTAACCTAGCCGCCACTTTGACTATCTAGGTTAGCTAACAGGCACTTGGACTATCTAGGTTCCCTAGGGGGCACTTGTACTATCTAGGTTACCTAGCTAGCACTTGGACTATGTAGGTCAACTAGCGGGCCCTTGGACTACCTAGGTTAGCTAACGGGCACTTAGATTATGTAGGTTAACTAGGGGGCACTTGGAATATGTACGTTAACTAGCGGACACTTGCACTATATAGGTTAACTAGCGGGCACTTGGACTATGAGGTTAACGAACAGGCACTTAGACTATGTAGGTAACCTAGTGGTCACTTGAACTGTCTAGGTTACCTAGCGGGCACTTGGACTGTGTAGGTTAACTAGCGGGCACTTGGACTATCTAGGTTAACTAGCGGGCCCTTGGACGATGTAGGTTAACTAGCGGGCCCTTGATCTATGTAGGTTAACTACCGGGCACTTGGAAGATCTAGGTTAACTACCGGGCACTTGGAAGATCTAGGTTAACTAGCGTGTACTTGGACTATGTAGGTTAACTAGCGGGCCCTTGGACTATGTAGATTCCCTAGCGGGCACTTGGACTATGCATGTTCCAGAGCGGGCACTTGGACTATCTAGGCTCCCGAGTGGGCACTTGTACTATGTAGGTTAACTAGCGTGCCCTTGGACTATCTAGGTTAGGTAGCGGGCACTTGGTATATAGGTTAACTACCGGGCACTTGGACTATGTAGGTTAACTAGCGGACACTTGCACGATCTAGTTTAACTAACGGGCACTTGCACTATGTAGGTTATCTAGCGGGCCCATGGGTATGTAGGTTTACTACCAGGCACTTGGACTATCTAGGTTAACTAGCGGGCACTTGGACTATGTATTTTCCCTAGCGGGCATTTGGACTATTTAGGTTGCCTAGCGGGCACTTGGACTGTGTAGGTTACCTAGGGGCACTTTGAATATCTAGGTTACCTAGCAGGCACTTTGACTATCTAGGTTAACTAACGGGCACTTGGAGTATGTAGGTTGCCTTGCGGGCACTTGGATTATGTAGGTTCCCTATCGGGCACTTGGACTATGTAGGTTAACTAGCGGGCACTTGGACTGTCTAGGTTACCTAGCGGGCACTTGGATTATCTAGGTTAACGAACGTGCACTTGGACTATGTAGGTTAACTAGCCGCCACTTGGACTATCTAGGTTAGCTAACAGGCACTTGGACTATCTAGGTTCCCTAGCGGGCACTTGTACTATCTAGGTTACCTAGCGGGCACTTGTACTATCTAGGATACCTAGCTGGCACTTGGACTATGTAGGTCAACTAGCGGGCCCTTGGACCATCTAGGTTAGCTAACGGGCACTTAGATTATGTAGGTTAACTAGCGGGCACTTGGAATATGTAGGTTAACTGGCGGACACTTGCACTATGTAGGTTAACTAGCTGGCGCATGGACTATGTAGGTTTAATAGCGGGCCCTTGGACTATCTAGGTTCTCTAAAGGGCACTTAGACTATCTAGGTTACCGAACGGGCCCTTGGACGATCTAGGTTACCTAGCGGGTACTTGAACTATCTAGGTTAACTAGCGGGCACTTGCACTATCTAGGTTATCTAGCGGGCACTTGGACTATGTACGTTCCCTAGAGGGCACTTGGACTATCTACCTTACCTAGCGGGCACTTGGACTATGTACGTTTCCTAGTGGGTACTTGGACTATCTATGTTAACTAGCGGGTACTTGGACTATCTAGGTTAACTAGGGGGCACTTGGACTATCTTGGTTAACTAGCGGGCACTTGAACTATTAGGGTTACTAGCGGGCATTTGGACTATATAGGTTACCTAGCGGGCACTTGGACTATGAGGTTAACGAACAGGCACTTAGACTATGTAGGTAACCTAGTGGTCACTTGAACTGTCTAGGTTACCTAGCGGGCACTTGGACTGTGTAGGTTAACTAGCGGGCACTTGGACTATCTAGGTTAACTAGCGGGCCCTTGGACGATGTAGGTTAACTAGCGGGCCCTTGATCTATGTAGGTTAACTACCGGGCACTTGGAAGATCTAGGTTAACTACCGGGCACTTGGAAGATCTAGGTTAACTAGCGTGTACTTGGACTATGTAGGTTAACTAGCGGGCCCTTGGACTATGTAGATTCCCTAGCGGGCACTTGGACTATGCATGTTCCAGAGCGGGCACTTGGACTATCTAGGCTCCCGAGTGGGCACTTGTACTATGTAGGTTAACTAGCGTGCCCTTGGACTATCTGGGTTAGGTAGCGGGCACTTGGTATATAGGTTAACTAGCGGGCACTTGGACTATGTAGGTTAACTAGCGGACACTTGCACGATCTAGGTTAACTAACGGGCACGTGCACTATGTAGGTTATCTAGCGGGCCCATGGGTATGTAGGTTTACTACCAGGCACTTGGACTATCTAGGTTAACTAGCGGGCACTTGGACTATGTAGTTTCCCTAGCGGGCATTTGGACTATTTAGGTTGCCTAGCGGGCACTTGGACTGTGTAGGTTACCTAGGGGCACTTGGAATATCTAGGTTACCTAGCAGGCACATTGACTATCTAGGTTAACTAACGGGCACTTGGAGTATGTAGGTTGCCTTGCGGGCACTTGGATTATGTAGGTTCCCTATCGGGCACTTGGACTATGTAGGTTAACTAGCGGGCACTTGGACTGTCTAGGTTACCTAGCGGGCACTTGGATTATCTAGGTTAACGAACGGGCACTTGGACTATGTAGGTTAACTAGCCGCCACTTGGACTATCTAGGTTAGCTAACAGGCACTTGGACTATCTAGGTTCCCTAGCGGGCACTTGTACTATCTAGGTTACCTAGCGGGCACTTGTACTATCTAGGATACCTAGCTGGCATTTGGACTATGTAGGTCAACTAGCGGGCCCTTGGACCCTCTAGGTTAGCTAACGGGCACTTAGATTATGTAGGTTAACTAGCGGGCACTTGGAATATGTAGGTTAACTGGCAGACACTTGCACTATGTAGGTTAACTAGCTGGCGCATGGACTATGTAGGTTTAATAGCGGGCCCTTGGACTATCTAGGTTCTCTAAAGGGCACTTAGACTATCTAGGTTACCGAACGGGCCCTTGGACGATCTAGGTTACCTAGCGGGTACTTGAACTATCTAGGTTAACTAGCGGGCACTTGCACTATCTAGGTTATCTAGCGGGCACTTGGACTATGTACGTTCCCTAGCGGGCACTTGGACTATCTATGTTAACTAGCTTGCACTTGGAATATGTAGGTAACCTTGCGGGCACTTGTACTGTCTAGGTTACCTAGCGGGCACTTGGACTTCTAGGTTAACCAACGGGCTATTGGACTATGTAGGTTGCCTAGCGGGCACTTGGACTATCTAGGTTAGGTAACGGGAACTTGGACTATCTACGTTACCTAGCGGGTCTTGGACAATGTAAGTTACCTAGCAGGCACTTGGACTATCTAGGTTACATACGGGTACTTGGACTATGTAGGTTAACTAGCGAGCACTTGGACTCTAGGTGATCTAGCGGGTACTTGGACTATCTAGGTTACCTCTCGGGCCCTTGGACTATGTAGGTTTCCTAGCGGGCACTTGGACTATCTAGGTTAACGATTGGGCACTTAGACTATGTAGGTAACCTAGCGGGCACTTGGACTGTCTAGGTTACCTAGCGGGCTCTTGGATTATCTAGGTTAGCTAACAGGCACTTGGACTATCTAGGTTCCCTAGCTGGCACTTGTACTATCTAGGTTACCTAGCTGGCACTTGGACTATGTAAGTCAACTAGCGGTCCCTTGGACTATCTTGGTTAGCTAACGGGCACTTAGATTATGTAGGTTAACTAGCGGGCACTTGGACTATGTAGGTTTACTAGCGGGCCCTTGGACTATCCAGGTTCCCTAAAGCGTACTTGGAGTATCTAGTTACCGAACGGGCACTTGGACTATCTAGGCTACCTAGCGGGCACTTGGACTATGTAGGCTAATTAGGGGGCCCTTGGACGATCTAGGTTACCTAGCGGGCTCTTGCACTATCTAGGTTACCTAGTGGGCACTTGGACTATATAAGTTCCCTAGCGGGCACTTGGAATGTCTATGCTAACTCGCGGGCACTTGGAATATGTAGGTTAACTAGCGGACACTTGCACTATGTAGGTTACCTACCAGGCACTTGGACTATCTAGGTTAACTAGCAGGCACTTGGACTATCTAGGTTAACTAGCAGGCACTTGGACTATCTAGGTTAACTAGCGTGCACTTGGACTATGTAGGTTAACTAGAGGACACTTGGATTATCTAGGTTAACAAGTGAGCCCTTGGACTATGTAGGTTACCTAGCGGGCACTTGGACTATATAGGTTACCTAGCGGGCACTTGAACTATGTAGGTTACCTAGTGGGCACTTGGACTATCTAGGTTAACGAACGGGCACTTGGAATATGCAGGTAACCTAGCGGGCACTTCTACTGTCTAGGTTACCTAGCGAGCACTTGGACTTCTAGGTCAACGAACGAGCTCTTGGACTATGTAGGTTGCCTAGCGGGCACTAGGACTATCCAGGTAAGGTAACGGGCACTTGGACTATCTAGGTTACCTAGCGGGAACTTCGTCAATGTAAGTTACCTAGCGGGCACGTGGACTATCTAGGTTACCTAACGGGCACTTTGACTATCTAGGTTACCTAGCGGGCAATTGGACTCTAGGTTACCTAGCGGGTACTTGGACTATCTAGGTTACCTAGCGGGCCCTTGGAATATGTAGGTTTCGTAGCGGGCACTTGGAGTATCTAGGTTAACGAACGGGCACTGGACTATGTAGGTAACCTAGCGGGCACTTGGACCGTCTAGGTTACCTAGAGGGCACTTGGACTATCTAGGTTAACGAATGAGCACTTGGACTATGTAGGTTACCTAGCGGGCACTTGGACTATGTAGGATCCCTATCGGACATTTGGACTACTTAGGTTAACTTGCGGGCACTTGGACTATCTAGGTTAACGAACGGGCACTTGGACTATGTAGGTAACCTAGCGGGCACTTGGACAGTCTAGGTTACCTAGAGCGCTCTTGGACTATCTAGGTTAACGAAGGGGCACTTGGACTATGTAGGTTACCTAGCGGGCACTTGGACTAGGTAGGATTCCTATCTTACTTTTGGACTACTTAGGTTAACTAGCGGGCACTTGGACTATCTAGGTTAACTAGCGGGCACTTGGACTATCTAGGTCAACTAGCGGCCCCTTGTACTATGTAGGTTAACTAGCCAGCACTTGGACTATCTAGGTTAACTAGCGGACCTTGGACTATGTAGGTTAACTAGCGGGCCCTTAGACTATGTAGTTTCCCTATCGGGCACTTGGACTATGTAGGTTAACTAACGGGCACTTGGACTGTCTACGTTACCTAGCGGGCACTTGGATTATCTAGGTTAACGAACGGGCACTTGGAGTATGTAGGTTACCTAGCCGCCACTTTGACTATCTAGGTTAGCTAACAGGCACTTGGACTATCTAGGTTCCCTAGGGGGCACTTGTACTATCTAGGTTACCTAGCTAGCACTTGGACTATGTAGGTCAACTAGCGGGCCCTTGGACTACCTAGGTTAGCTAACGGGCACTTAGATTATGTAGGTTAACTAGGGGGCACTTGGAATATGTACGTTAACTAGCGGACACTTGCACTATATAGGTTAACTAGCGGGCCCATGGACTATGTAGGTTTATTATCGGGCCCTTGGACTATCTAGGTTCCCTAAAGTGCACTTGGACTATCTAGGTTACCGAACGGGCCCTTGGACTATCTAGGTTACCTAGCGGGCTCTTGGACTATGTAGGCTAACTAGGGGGCCCTTGGACGATCTAGGTTACTTAGCGGGTACTTGAACTATCTAGGTTAACTAGCTGGCACTTGCACTATCTAGGATACCTAGCGGGCACTTGGACTATGTACGTTTCCTAGGGGCATTTGGACTATCTAGGTTACCGAACGGGCCCTTGGACTATCTAGGTTACCTAGCGGGCTCTTGCACTATGTAGGTTACCTAGCAGGCACTTGGAGTATCTAGGTTAACTACCGGGCACTTGGACTATCTAGGTTAACTAGCAGGCACTTGGACAATCTAGGATAACTAGCGGGCACTTGGACGATCTAGGTTAACTAGCGGGCACTTGGACTATCAAAGTTAACAAGTGAGCCCTTGGACTATGTAGGTTAACTAGCAGGCCCTTGGACTACCTAGGTTACCTAGCGGGCACTTGGACTATGTAGGTTAACTAGAGGGCACTTGGACTATCTAGGTTAACTAGTGGGCCCTTAGACTATGTAGGTTAACTAGCAGGCACTGGGACAATCTAGGTTAACTAGCGGGCACTTGGACGATCTAGGTTAACTAGCGGCCACTTGGACTCTCAAAGTTAACAAGTGAGCCCTTGGACTATGTAGGTTAACTAGCGGGCCCTTGGACTATCTAGGTTACCTAGCGGGCACTTGGACTATGTAGGTTACCTAGTGGGCACTTGGACTATCTAGGTTAACGAACGGGCATTTGGAATATGCAGATAACCTAGCGGGCACTTGGACTATCCTGGTTAGGTAACGGGAACTTGGCCTATATAGGTTACCTATCGGGCACTTGGACTATGTAGGTTCCCTAGCGGGCACTTGGTCTATCTAGGTTAACTAGCGGGCACTTGGATTATCTAGGTTACCTAGCGGGCCCTTGGACTATGTAGGTTAACGAGCGGGCCCTTGGACTATGTAGGTTAACTAGCGGGCACTTGGACTGTCTACGTTACCTAGCGGGCACTTGGATTATCTAGGTTAACGAACGGGCACTTGGACTATGTAGGTTACCTA
Organism: Tenrec ecaudatus; assembly: GCF_050624435.1. NCBI lineage: Eukaryota > Metazoa > Chordata > Mammalia > Afrosoricida > Tenrecidae > Tenrec > Tenrec ecaudatus. The sequence continues at coordinate 77,063 of NW_027459226.1, read as the reverse complement.
GCCGCCACTTGTACTATCTAGGTTAGCTAACAGGCACTTGGACTATCTAGGATCCCTAGCGGGCACTTGTACTATCTAGGTTACCTAGCTGGCACTTGGACTATGTAGGTCAACTAGCGGGCCCTTGGACTATCTAGGTTAGCTAATGGGCACTTAGATTATGTAGGGTAACTAGCTGGCACTTGGAATATGTAGGTTAACTCGCGAACACTTTCACTATGTAGGTTAACTAGCGGGCCCATGGACTATGTAGGTTTAGTAGCGGGCCCTTGGACTATCTAGGTTACCGAACGGGCCCTTGAACTATCTAGGTTACCTAGCGGACACTTGGACTATGTAGGTTAACTAGCGGGCACTTGGACTAACTAGGTTACCTAGCGGGCACTTGGACTATGTACGTTCCCTAGCGGGCACTTGGGCTATCTACCTTATCTAGCGGGCACTTGGACTATGTACGTTTCCTAGTGGGTACTTGGACTATCTATGTTAACTAGCGGGTACTTGGACTATCTAGGTTAACTAACGGGCACTTGGACTATCTTGGTTAACTAGCGGGGAAGTTGAACTATTAGGGTCACTAGCGGGCATTTGGACTATATAGGTTACCTAGCGGGCATTTGGACTATGAGGTTAACGAACAGGCACTTAGACTATGTAGGTAACCTAGTGGTCACTTGAACTGTCTTGGTTAACTAGCGGGCACTTGGACTGTGTAGGTTAACTAGCGGGCACTTGGACTATCTAGGTTAACTAGCGGGCCCTTGGACGATGTAGGTTAACTACGGGGGCCCTTGATCTATGTAGGTTAACTACCGGGCACTTGGAAGATCTAGGTTAACTACCGGGCACTTGGACGATGTAGGTTAACTAGGGGGCCCTTGATCTATGTAGGTTAACTACCGGGCACTTGGAAGATCTAGGTTAACTACCGGGCACTTGGAAGATCTAGGTTAACTAGCGTGTACTTGGACTATGTAGGTTAACTAGCGGGCCCTTGGACTATGTAGATTCCCTAGCGGGCTCTTGGACTATGCATGTTCTAGAGCGGGCACTTGGACTATGTAGGTTCCCTAGCAGGCACTTGGACTATGTAGATTCCAGAGCGGGCACTTGGACTATCTAGGCTCCCTAGCGGGCACTTGTACTATGTAAGTTAACTAGAGTGCCCTTGGACTATTTGGTTAGGTAGCGGGCACTTGGTATATAGGTTAACTAGCGGGCACTTGGACTATGTAGGTTAACTAGCGGACACTTGCACGATCTAGGTTAACTAACGGGCCCTTGCACTATGTAGGTTAACTAGCGGGCCCATGGGTATGTAGGTTTACTACCAGGCACTTGGACTATGTAGGTTAACTAGCGGGCACTTGGACTCTGTAGATTCCCTAGCGGGCATTTGGACTATTTAGGTTACCTAGCGGGCACTTGGACTATGTAGGTTACCTAGCGGGCACTTGGACTATCTAGGTTACCTAGCAGGCACTTTGACTATCTAGGTTAACTAACGGGCACTTGGAGTATGTAGGTTGCCTAGCCGGCACTTGGATTATGTAGGTTCCCTATCGGGCACTTGGACTATGTAGGTTAACTAGCGGGCACTTGGACTGTCTACGTTACCTAGCGGGCACTTGGATTATCTAGGTTAACGAACGGGCACTTGGACTATGTAGGTTACCTAGCCGCCACTTGCACTATCTAGGTTAGCTAACAGGCACTTGGACTATCTAGGTTCCCTAGCGGGCACTTGTACTATCTAGGTTACCTAGCTAGCACTTGGACTATGTAGGTCAACTAGCGGGCCCTTGGACTATCTAGGTTAGCTAACGGGCACTTAGATTATGTAGGTTAACTAGCGGGCACTTGGAATATGTAGGTTAACTGGCGGACACTTGCACTATGTAGGTTAACTAGCTGGCGCATGGACTATGTAGGTTTAATAGCGGGCCCTTGGACTATCTAGGTTCTCTAAAGGGCACTTAGACTATCTAGGTTACCGAACGGACCCTTGGACGTTCTAGGTTACCTAGCGGGTACTTGAACTATCTAGGTTAACTAGCAGGCACTTGCACTCTCTAGGTTACCTAGCGGGCACTTGGACTATGTACGTTCCCGAGCGGGCACTTGGACTATCTATGTTAACTAGCTTGCACTTGGAATATGTAGGTAACCTTGCGGGCACTTCTACTGTCTAGGTTACCTAGCGGGCACTTGGACTTCTAGGTTAACGAACGGGCTATTGTACTATGTAGGTTGCCTAGCGGGCACTTGGACTATCTAGGTTAGGTAACGGGAACTTGGACTATCTAGGTTACCTAGCGGGAACTTGGACAATGTAAGTTACCTAGCAGGCACTTGGACTATCTAGGTTACATACGGGCACTTGGACAATGTAGGTTAACTAGCGAGCCCTTGGCCTCTAGGTTACCTAGCGGGTACTTGGACTATCTAGGTTACCTATCGGGCCCTTGGACTATGTAGGTTTCCTAGCGGGCACTTGGACTATCTAGGTTAATGAGTGGGCACTTAGACTATGTAGGTAACCTAGCGGGCACTTGGACTGTCTAGGTTACCTAGCGGGCTCTTGGATTATCTAGGTTAGCTAACAGGCACTTGGACTATCTAGGTTCCCTAGCGGGCACTTGTACTATCTAGGTTACCTAGCTGGCACTTGGACTATGTAGGTCAACTAGCGGGCCCTTGGACTATCTTGGTTAGCTAACGGGCACTTAGATTATATAGGTTATCTAACGGGCACTTGGAATATGTAGGTTAACTAGCGGACACTTGCACAATGTATTTTAACTAGCGGGCCCAAGGACTATGTAGGTTTCCTAGCGGGCACTTGGACTATCTAGGTTAACGATTGGTCACTTAGAATATGTAGGTAACCTAGCGGTCACTTGGACAATCTAGGTTACCTAGAGGGCTCTTGGATTATCTAGGTTAGCTAACAGGCACTTGGACTATCTAGGTTCCCTAGCGGGCACTTGTACGATCTAGGTTACCTAGCTGGCACTTGGACTATGTAGGTCAACTAGCGGGCCCTTGGACTATCTTGGATAGCTAACGGGCACTTAGATTATATAGGTTATCTAACGGGCACTTGGAATATGTAGGTTAACTAGCGGACACTTGCACAATGTATTTTAACTAGCGGGCCCATGGACTATGTAGGTTTACTAGCGGGCCCTTGGACTATCCAGGTTCCTTAAAGGGCACTTGAACTATCTAGTTACCGAACGGGCACTTGGACTATCTAGATTACCTAGCGGGCACTTGGATTATGTAGGCTAACTAGGGGGCCCTTGGACGATCTAGGTTACCTAGCGGGCACTTGCACTATCAAGGTTACCTAGTGGGCACTTGGACTATATAAGTTCCCTAGCGGGCACTTGGACTAACTATGCTAACTAGCGGGCACATGGAATATGTAGGTTAACTAGCGGACACTTGCACTATGTAGGTTACCTAGCAGGCACTTGGACTATCTAGGTTAACTAGCGGGCACTTGGACTATCTAGGTTAACTAGCGTGCACTTGGACTATGTAGGTTAACTAGAGGACACTTGGATTATCTAGGTTAACTAGTCGGCCCTTGGACTATGTAGGTTAACTAGCAGGCACTTGGACAATCTAGGTTAACTAGCGGGCACTTGGACAATCTAGGTTAACTAGCGGGCACTTGGACTATCAATGTTAACAAGTGAGCCCTTGGACTATGTAGGTTATCTAGCGGGCACTTGGACTATATAGGTTACCTAGCGGGCACTTGAACTATGTAGGTTACCTAGTGGGCACTTGGACTATCTAGGTTAACGAACGGGCACGTGGAATATGCAGGTAACCTAGCGGGAACTTCTACAGTCTAGGTTACCTAGTGAGCACATGGACTTCTAGGTCAACGAACGAGCTCTTGGACTATGTAGGTTGCCAAGCGGGCACTTGGACTATCCAGGTTAGGTAACGGGCACTTGGACTATCTAGGTTACCTAGCGGGAACTTCATCAATGTAAGTTACCTAGCGGGCACTTGGACTATCTAGGTTACCTAACGGGCACTTTGACTATCTAGGTTACCTAGCGGGCTCTTGGACTCTAGCTTACCTAGCGGGTACTTGGACTATCTAGGTTACCTAGCGGGCACTTGGACTATCTCGGTTACCTAGCGGGCCCTTGGACTATGTAGGTAACCTAGCGGGCACTTGGACTATGTAGGATCCCTATCGGACATTTGGACTACTTAGGTTAACTAGCGGGCACTTGGACTATCTAGGTTAAAGAACGGGCACTTGGACTATGTAGGTAACCTAGCGGGCACTTGGACAGTCTAGGTTACCTAGAGGGCTCTTGGACTGTCTAGGTTAACGAACGGGCACTTGGACTATGTAGGTTACCTAGCGGGCACTTGGACTATGTAGGATCCCTATCGGACATTTGGACTACTTAGGGTAACTAGCGGGCACTTGGACTATCTAGGTTAACGAAGGGGTACTTGGACTATGTAGGTTACCTAGCGGGCACTTGGACTAAGTAGGATTCCTATCTTACATTTGGACTACTTAGGTTAACTAGCGGGCACTTGGACTATCTAGGTTAACTATGGGGCACTTGGACTATCTAGGTCAACTAGCGGGCCCTTGTACTATGTAGGTTAACTAGCGAGCACTTGGACTATCTAGGTTAACTAGCGTACCTTGAACTATGTAGGTTAACTAGCGGGCCCTTAGACTATGTAGTTTCCCTATTGGGCACTTGGACTATGTAGGTTAACTAACGGGCACTTGGACTGTCTATGTTACCTAGCGGGCACTTGGATTATCTAGGTTAACGAACGGGCACTTTGAGTATGTAGGTTACCTAGCCGCCACTTTGACTATCTAGGTTAGATAACAGGCACTTGGACTATCTAGGTTCCCTAGGGGGCACTTGTACTATCTAGGTTACCTAGCTGGCACTTGGACTATGTAGGTCAACTAGCGGGCCCTTGGACTACCTAGGTTAGCTAACGGGCACTTAGATTATGTAGGTTAACTAGGGGGCACTTGGAATATGTACGTTAACTAGCGGACACTTGCACTATATAGGTTAACTAGCGGGCCCATGGACTATGTAGGTTTATTATCGGGCCCTTGGACTATCTAGGTTCCCTAAAGGGCACTTGGACTATCTAGGTTACCTAGCGGGCACTTGGACTATGTACGTTCCCTAGGGGCACTTGGACTATCTATGTTAACTAGCGGGCACGAGGAATATGTAGGTTAACTAGCGGACACTTGCACTATGTACATTACCTAGCAGGCACTTGGACTATCTAGGTTAACTAGCGGGCACTTGGACTATCAAAGTTAACAAGTGAGCCCTTGGACTATGTAGGTTAACTAGCAGGCCCTTGGACTACCTAGGTTACCTAGCGGGCACTTGGACTATGTATGTTAACTAGAGGACACTTTGACTATCTAAGTTAACTAGTGGGCCCTTAGACTATGTAGGTTAAATAGCAGGCACTTGGACAATCTAGGTTAACTAGCGGGCACTGGACGATCTAGGTTAACTAGCGGCCACATGGACTATCAAAGTTAACAAGTGAGCCCTTGGACTATGTAGGTTAGCTAGCGGGCCCTTGGACTATCTAGGTTAACGAACGCGCACTTGGAATATGCAGGTAACCTAGGAGGCACTTGGACTATCTAGGTTAGGTAATGGGCACTTAGACAATCTAGGTTACCTAGCGGGCACTTGGACTATGTAGGTTACCTAGCGGGCACTTGGACTTCTAGATTAACGAACGGGCTCTTGGACTATGTAGGTTGCCTAACGGGCACTTGGACTATCTAGGTTAGGTAACGGGCACTTGGACTATCTAGGTTAACGAACGGGCACTTGGACTATGTAGGTAACCTAGCGGGCACTTGGACAGTCTAGGTTACCTAGCGGGCACTTGGACTATCTAGGTTAACGAACGGGCACTTGGACTATGTAGGTTACCTAGCGGGCACTTGGACTATGTAGGATCCCTATCGGACATTTGGACTACTTAGGATACCTAGCGGGCACTTGGACTATCTATGTTAACTAACGGGCACATGGACTATCTAGGTCAACTAGCGGGCCCTTGTACTATGTAGGTTAACTAGCGAGCACTTGGACTATCCAGGTTAACTAGCGGACCTTGGATTATGTAGGTTAACGAGCGGGCCCTTGGACTATGTAGGTTAACTAGCGGGCACTTGGACGATCTAGGTTAACTAGAGGGCACTTGGACTATCTAGGTTACCTAGCGGGCACTTGGACTATATAGGTTCCCTAGCGGGCATTTGGACTATATTGATAACCTAGCGGGCACTTAGACTTTGTAGGTTACCTAGCGGGCACTAGGAATATCTAGGTAAACTACGGGCCCTTGTACTATGTAGGTTAACTAGCGAGCACTTGGACTATCTAGGTTAACTAGCGGACCTTGGACTATGTAGGTTAACTATCGGGCACTTGGACTGTCTACGTTACCTAGCGGGCACTTGGATTATCTAGGTTAACGAACGGGCACTTGGACTATGTAGGTTACCTAACCGCCACTTGTACTATCTAGGTTAGCTAACAGGCACTTGGACTATCTAGGATCCCTAGCGGGCACTTGTACTATCTAGGTTACCTAGCTGGCACTTGGACTATGTAGGTCAAATAGCGGGCCCTTGGACTATCTAGGTTAGCTAACGGGCACTTAGATTATGTAGGTTAACTAGCGGGCACTTGGAATATGTAGGTTAACTCGCGGACACTTGCACTATGTAGGTTATTAGTGGGCCCATGGACTACGTAGGTTTAGTAGCGGGCCCTTGGACTATCTAGGTTCCCTAAAGGGCACTTGGACTATCTAGGTTACCGAACGGGCCCTTGGACTATCTAGGTTACCTAGCGGGCACTTGGACTATGTAGGCTAACTAGGGGGCCCTTGGACGATCTAGGTTACCTAGCGGGTACGTGAACTATCTAGGTTAGCTAGCGGGTACTTGCAGTACGTAGGTTACCTACCGGGCTGTTGGACTATCTAGGTTACCTAGCGGGCACTTGGATTATCTAGGTTAACTAACGGGCACTTGGACTATGTAGGTTGCTTACTGGGCACTTGGACTATCTAGGTTAGGTAACGGGCACTTGGACTATCTAGGTTAACTAGCGGACCTTGGACTATCTAGGTTAACTAGCGGACCTTGGACTATGTAGGTTAACTAGCGGGCACTTGGACTATGTAGGTTCCCTATCGGGCACTTGGAGAATGTAGGTTAACTAGGGGGCACTAGGACAATGTAGGTTACCTAGCAGACCTTTGGACTATCTAGGTTACCTAGGGGGACCTTGGACTATGTAGGTTAACTAGTGGGCACTTGGACTATCTAGGTTACCTAGCAGGCACTTGGACTATGTAGGTTAACTAGCGGGCACTTGGACTATCTAGGTTACCTAGCGGGCACTTGGACTATGTACGTTTCCTAGCGGGCACTTGGACTATCTACCTTACCTAGCGGGCACTTGGACTATGTACGTTTCCTAGTGGGTACTTGGACTATCTATGTTAACTAGCGGGCACTTGGACTATGTAGGTTCCCTATTGGGCACTTGGACTAGATAGGTTCCCTAGCGGGCACTTGGTCTATCTAGGTTAACTAGCGGGCAGTTGGAGTATCTAGGTTAACTAGCGAGCACTTGGACTATCTAGGATAACTAGCGGTCACTTGGACTATTAGGGTCCCTAGCAGGCATTTGGACTATATAGGTTACCTAGCGGGCACTTGGACTATGTAGGTTAACGAACAGGCACTTGGACTATGTAAGTAACCTAGTGGTCACTTGAACTGTCTAGGTTACCTAGCGGGCACTTGGATTATGTAAGTTAACTAGCGGGCCCTTGGACCATGTAGGTTAATTAGCGGGCCCTTGGACTATGTAGGTTAACTAGCGGGCCCTTGGACTATGTAGGTTAACTAGCGTGCACTTGGATGATCTAGGTTAGCTAGCGGGTACTTGGACTATGTAGGTTAACTAGGGAGCACTTGGACTATCTATGTTTCTTAGTGGGCACTTGGACTATGTAGGTTACGAACGGGCACTTGAACTATGTAGGTAACTTAGTGGTCACTTGAAATGTCTAGGTTACCTAGCGGGCACTTGGACTATGTAGGTTAACTAGGGGGCACTTGGACTGTCTAGGTTAACTAGCGAGCCCTTGGACGATGTAGGTTAACTAGCGGGCACTTGGTTTATCTAGGTTAACTAGCGGGCCATTGGAGTATGTAGGTTACCTAGTGGGCACATGGACGGTCTAGGTTAACTAGCGGGTACTTGGACTATGTAGTTTAACTAGCGGGCTCTTGGACTATGTAGATTAACTAGCGGCACTTGGACTATCTACGTTAACTAGCGTGCCTTGGACTATGTAGATTCCCTAGCGGGCACTTGGACTATGTATGTTCCAGAGCGGGCACATGGACTATGTAGGTTCCCTAGCAGTCACTTGGATTATGGAGGTTCCAGAGCGGGCACTTAGACTATCTAGGTTCCATAGCGGGCACTTGTACTATGTACGTTAATTAGCGGACACTTGGACGATCAAGGTTAACTAGCGGGTACTTGGATTATGTAGGTTAACTAGCGGGCCCTTGAACTATGTAGATTAACTAGCGGGCACTTGGAATATGTAGGTTCCCTAGCGGGCACTTGGACTCTGTATGTTCCCTACGGACACTTGAACTATGTAAGTTAACTACCGGGCACTTGGACTATGTAGGTTAACTAGCGGGCCCTTGGACTATCTAGGTTACCTAGCGGGCACTTGGACTATGTAGGTTAACTACCGGGCACTTGCACTATTTGGTTACCGAACGGGCATTTGGACTATGTAGGTAACCTAGCGGGCACTTGGAGAGTCTAGGTTACCTAGCAGGTACTTGGACTTCTAGGTTAACGAACGGGCACTTGGACTATGTATGTTGCATTGCGGGCAATTGGACTATCTAGGTTAGGTAACGGGCACTTGAACTATCTAGGTTTCTTAGCGGGCACTTGGACGATCTAGGTTAACTAGAGGGCACTTGGACTATCTAGGTTAGGTAACGGGCACTTGGACTATCTAGGTTTCTTAGCGGGTAATTGGACTATGTAGGTTAACTAGTGGGCCCTTGAACTATGTAGAATATCTAGCGGCACTTGGACTATCTACGTTAACTAGCGGGCCCTTGGACTATGTAGATACCCTAGCGGGCATTTGGACTATATAGATAACCTAGCGGGCACTTTGACTTTGTAGGTTACCTAGCGGCACATGGACTATCTAGGTTACCTAGCTGGCAATTGAACTATCTACGTTGCCTAGCGGGTTCCTAGAGTATGTAGGTTACCTAGAGGGCTGTTGGACTATCTAGGTTACCTAGCGGGCACTTGGACTATCTAGGTTAACTAACGGGCACTTGGACTATGTAGGTTCCCTAGCGGGCCCTTGGACTATGTAAGTTCCCTATCGGGCACTTGGACTAGGTAGGGTCCCTAGCGGGCACTTGGTCTATCTAGGTTAACTAGCGGGCAGTTGGAGTATCTAGGTTAACTAGCGAGCACTTGGACTATCTAGGATAACTAGCGGGCACTTGGACTATTAGGGTCCCTAGCGGGCATTTGGACTACATAGGTTACCTAGCGGGCACTTGGACTATGTAGGTTAACGAACAGGCACTTGGACTATGTAAGTAACCTAGTGGTCACTTGAACTGTCTAGGTTACCTAGCGGGCACTTGGACTATGTAGGTTAACTAGCGGGCCCTTGGTCGATGTAGGTTAACTAGCGGGCCCTTGGACTATGTAGGTTAAGTAGCGTGCACTTGGACGATCTAGGTTTCTTAGTGGGCACTTGGACGATCTAGGTTAACTAGAGGGCACTTGGACTATCTAGGTTAACTAGCGTGCACTTGGATTATCTAGGTTAACAAACGGGCACTTTGAATTTGTAGGTTGCCTAGCGGCGCATGGACTATCTAGGTTACCTAACTGGCACTTGAACTATCTACGTTATAGCGGGTTCTTAGAGTATGTAGGTTACCTAGCGGGCTGTTGGACTATCTAGGTTACCAAGCGGAGACATGGACTATGTTGGTTAACTAACGGGCACTTGGACTGTGTAGATTCCCTAGCGGGCCCTTGGACTATGTAAGTTCCCTAGCGGGCACTTGGACTATGTGGGTTTTCTGGCGGGCATTTGGACTATCTAGGTTACCTAACGGGCACTTGGACAATGTAGGTTCCCTAGCGGGCACTTGGATTATGTAGGTTCCCTATCGGGCACTTGGACTATGTAGGTTAACTAGAGGGCATTTGGACTATGTAGGTTACCTAGCAGGCACTTGGACAATGTAAGTTCACTATCGGGCACTTGGAAAATGTAGGTTCCCTATCGGGCATTTGGAAAATGTAGGTTAACTAGGGGGCACTAGGACTATGTAGGTTACCTAGAGATCATTTGGACTATGTAGGCTCCCTAGCGGTCATTTGGACTATACAGATTACCTAGCGGGAACTTACACTTTGTAGGTTACCCAGCGGGCACTTGGACTGTCTAGGTTACCTAGCTGGCACTTGAACTATCTACGTTCCCTAGCGGGTACTTGGAGAATGTAGGTTACCTGCCGGGCTGTTGGACTATCTAGGTTACCTAGCCGGCACTGGGACTATCTAGGTTAACTGACGGGCACTTGGACTATGTAGGTTCCCTAGCGGGCCCTTGGACTATGTAAGTTCCATAGCGGGCACTTGGACTATGTGGGTTCCCTAGCGGGCATTTGGACTATCTAGGTTACCTGACGGGCACTTGGACTATGTAGGTTCCCTGGCGGGCACTTGGATTATGTAGGTTCCCTATCGGGCACTTGGACTATGTAGGTTACCTAGTGGGCACTTGTTCTATGTAGGTTCCCTATCGGGCACTTGGACTATGTAGGTTAACTAGGGGGCACTAGGACAATGTAGGTTACCTAGCGGGCCCTTGGACTATCTAGGTTACCTAGGGGGAACCTGGACTATGTAGGTTAACTAGTGGGCACTTGGACTATCTAGGTTTCCTAGCGGGCACTTGGACTACGTACGTTCCCTAGCGGGCACTTGGACTATCTACGTTACCTAGCGGGCACTTGGACAATGTACGTTTCCTAGCGGGTACTTGGACTAGATAGGTTCCCTAGCGGGCACTTGGTCTATCTAGGTTAACTAGCGGGCACTTGGACTATCTAGGTTAACTAGCGAGCACTTGGACTAACTAGGTTAACTAGCGGGCATTTGGAATATTAGGGCCCCTAGCGGGCATTTGGACTATATTGGTTACCTAGCGGGCACTTGGACTATGTAGGTTAACGAACGGGCACTTGGACTATGTAGGTAACCTAGTGGTCACTTGAACTGTCTAGGTTACCGAGCGGGCACTTAGACTATGTAGGTTAACAAGCGGGCACTTGGACTATCTAGGTTAACTAGCGGGCACTTGGACGATGTAGGTTAACTAGCGGGCCCTTGCACTATGTAGGTTAACTAGCGGGCCCATGGATTATGAAGGTTTACTAGCAGGCACTTGGACTATCTTGGTTAACTAGCAGGCACATGGACTATGTAGTTTCCCTAGCAGGCATTTGGACTATTTAGGTTACCTAGCGGGCACTTGGACTATGTAGGTTACCTAGCAGGCACTTGGACTATCTAGGTTACCTAGCAGGCAATTTGACTATCTAGGTTAACTAACGGGCACTTGGAAAATATAGGTTGCCTAGTGGGCACTTGGATTATGTAGGTTCCCTATCGGGCACTTGGACTATGTAGGTTAACTAGCGGGCACTTGGACTGTCTAGGTTACCTAGTGGGCACTTGGATTATCTAGGTTAACAAACGGGCACTAGGACTATGTAGGTTACCTAGCCGCCACTTCGACTATCTAGGTTAGCTAACAGGCACTTGGACTATCTAGGTTCCCTAGCGGGCACTTGTACTATCTAGGTTACCGAGATGGCATGGACTATGTAGGTCAACTAGCGGGCCCTTGGACTATCTAGGTTAGCCAACGGGCACTTAGATTATGTAGGTTAAATAACGGGAACTTGGAATATGTAGGTTAAGTAGCGGACACTTGCACTATGAAGGTTAACTAGCGGGCCCATGGACTATGTAGGTTTACTAGCGGGCCCTTGGACTATCTAGGTTACCTAGCGGGCACTTGGACTATGTAGGCTAACTACTGGCCCTTTGACGATCTAGGTTTCCTAGTGGGTACTTGAATTATCTAGGTTAACTAGCGGGCACTTGCAGTATCTAGGTTACCTAGCGGGCACTTGGATTATGTACGTTCCCTAGCGGGCACTTGGACTATCTATGTTAACTAGCGGGCACTTGGATTATGTAGGTTAACTAGCGGACACTTGCACTATGTAGGTTACCTAGCTGTCACTTGGACTATCTAGGTTAACTAGCGGGCACTTGGACTATGTAGGTCAACGAGCGGGCCCTTGGACTATCTAGGTTAGCCAACGGGCACTTCGATTATGTAGGTTAACTAGCGGGCACTTGGAATATGTAGGTCAAGTAGCGGACACTTGCACTATGAAGGTTAACTAGCAGGCCCATGGACTATGTAGGTTTACTAGCGGGCCCTTGGACTATCTAGGTTCCCTAAAGGGCACTTGGACTATCTAGGTTACCGAACGGGCACTTGGAATATCTAGGTTACCTAGCAGGCACTTGGACTATGTAGGCTAACTAAGGGGCCCTTGGACGATCTAGGTTACCTAGCGGGTACTTGGACTATCTAGGTTAACTAGCGTTCAATTGCAGTATCTAGGTTACCTAGCGGGCACTTGGACTATGTAAGTTCCCTAACGGGCACTTGGACTATCTATTTTAACTAGCGGGCAATTGGAATATGTAGGTTAACTAGCGGACACTTGCACTATGTAGGTTACCTAGCGGGCACTTGGACTATCTAGGTTAACTAGCGGGCACTTGGACAATCTAGGTTAACTAGCGTGCACTTGGACTATGTAGGTTCCCTAGCGGGCACTTGGACTCTGTATGTTCCCTACGGACACTTGAAGTATGTAAGTTAACTAGCGGGCACTTGGACTATGTAGGTTAACTAGCGGGCACTTGGACTATCTAGGTTACCTAGCGGGCACTTGGACTATGTACGTTCCCTAGCGGGCACTTGGACTATCTACCTTACCTAGCGGGCACTTGAACTATGTACGTTTCCTAGTGGGTACTTGGACTATCTATGTTAACCAGCGGGTACTTGGACTATCTAGGTTAACTAGCGGGCAGTTGGACTATGTATGATGCATAGCGGGCAATTGGACTATCTAGGTTAGGTAACGGGCACTTGGACTATCTAGGTTTCTTTGCGGGCAATTGGACGATCTAGGTTAACTAGAGGGCACTTCGACTATCTAGGTTAACTAGCGTGCACTTGGAATATCTAGGTTTCTTAGCGGGTACTTGGACTATGTAGGTTAACTAGCAGTCCATTGGACTATGTAGATTAACTAGCGGCACTTGGACTATCTACGTTAACTAGCGGGCCCTTGGACTATGTAGATTCCCTAGCTGGCATTTGGACTATATTGATAACCCAGCGGGCACTTTGACTTTGTAGGTTACATAGCAGCACATGGACTATCAAGGTTACCTAGCTGGCACTTGAACTATCTACGTTATAGCGGGTTTTTAGTGTATGTAGGTTACCTAGCGGCTGTTGGACTATCTAGTTTACCAAGCAGGGACTTGGACTATCTAGGTTAACTAACGGGCACTTGGACAATGTAGGTTCCCTAGCGGGCACTTGGATTATTTAGGTTCCCTATCGGGCACTTGGACTATGTAGATTAACTAGAGGGCATTTGGACTATGTAGGTTACCTAGCGGGCACTTGAACTATGTAGGTTCCCTATCGGGCACTTGGACAATGTAGGTTAACTAGGGGGCACTAGGACTATGTTGTAGGTTACCTAGCGGGTCCTTGGACTATCTAGGTTACCTAGGGGAAACCTGGACTATGTAGGTTAACTAGTGGGCACTTGTACTATCTAGGTTACCTAGCAGGCACTTGGACTATGTACGTTCCCTAGCGGGCACTTGGACTATCTACGTTACCTAGCGGGCACTTGGACTATGTACGTTACCTAGCGGGCACTTGGACTATGTACTTTTCCTAGCGGGTACTTGGACTAGATATGTTCCCTAGCGGGCACTTGGTCTATCTAGGTTAACTAACGAGCACTTGGACTATCTAGGTTAACTAGCGGACATATGGACTATTAGGGCCCCTAGCGGGCATATGGACTATATTGGTTACCTAGCGGGCACTTGGACTATGTAGGTTAACGAACGAGCACTTGGACTATGTAGGTAACCTAGTGGTCACTTGAAATGTCTAGGTTACCTAGCGGGCACTTGGACTATCTAGGTTAACTAGGGGGCCCTTGGACTATGTAGGTTAACTAGCGTGCCCTTGGACTATGTAGGTTACCTAGAGGGCACTTGGACTATGTAGATTAACTAGCGGCACTTGGACTATCTACGTTAACTAGCGGGACCTTGGACTATGTAGATTCCCTAGCGGGCACTTGGACTATGTATGTTCGAGAGCGGGCACTTGGACTATGTAGGTTCCCTAGCAGTCACTTGGACTATGTAGGTTCCAGAGCGGGCACTTAGACTATCTAGGTTCCCTAGCGGGCACTTGTACAATGTACGTTAATTAGCGGACACTTGGACGATCTAGGTTAACTAGCGGGTACTTGGAATATGTAGGTTAACTAGCGGGCCCTTGAACTATGTAGATTAACTAGCAGGCACTTGGACTATGTAGGTTCCCTAGCTGGCACTTGCACTCTGTATGTTCCCTACGGACACTTGAACTATGTAAGTTAACTACCGGGCACTTGGACTATGTAGGTTTACTAGCGGGCCCTTGGACTATCCAGGTTCCCTAAAGGGCACTTGGACTATCTAGTTACCGAACGGGCACTTGGACTATCTACGTTACCTAGCGGGCACTTGGAATATGTAGGCTAACTAGGGGGCCTTTGGACGATCTAGGTTACCTAGCGGGCACTTGCACTATCTAGGTTACCTAGTGGGCACTTGGACTATGTAAGTTCCCTAGCGGGCATTTGGACTGTCTATGTTAACTAGCGGGCAATTGGAATATGTAGGTTAACTAGTGGACACTGGCACTATGTAGGTTACCTAGCAGGCACTTGGACTATCTAGGTTAACTAGCGGGCACTTGGAATATCTAGGTTAACTACCGTGCACTTGGACTATGTAGGTTCCTTAGTGGGCACTTGGACTATCTAGGTTGCCTAGCGGGCACTTAGTCTATGTAGGTTAACTAGCGCGCCCTTGGACTATCTAGGTTACGTAGCGGGCACTTGGTATATAGGTTAACTAGCGGGTACTTGGACTATGTAGGCTAACTAGAGGACACTTGGATTATCTAGGTTAACTAGTGGGCCCTTGGACTATGTAGGTTAACTAGCAGTTACTTGAACAATCTAGGTTAACTAGCGGGCACTTGGACTATCAAAGTTAACAAGTGAGCCCTTGGACTATGTAGGTTACCTAGCGGGCAGTTGGACTATATAGGTTACCTAGCGGGCAGTTGGACTATGTAGGTTACCTAGTGGGCATTTGGACTATCTAGGTTAACGAACGGGCACTTGTAATATGCAGGTAACCTAGCGGGCACTTCTACTGTCTAGGTTACCTTGCGAGCACTTGGACTTCTAGGTCAACGAACGGGCTCTTGGACTATGTAGGTTGCCTAGCGGGAACTTGGACTATCCAGGTTAGGTAACGGGCACTTGGACTATCTAGGTTACCTAGCGGGAACTTCGTCAATGTAAGTTACCTAGCGGGCACTTTGACTATCTAGGTTACCTAGCGGGCACATGGACTATGTAGGTTAACTAGCGAGCACTTGGACTCTAGGTTTCCTAGCGGGCATTTGGACTATCTAGGTTACCTAGCGGGCCCTTGGACTATGTAGGTAACCTAGCGGGCACTTGGACAGTCTGCGTTACCTAGAGGGCACTTGGACTATCTAGGTTAACGAACGGGCACTTGGACTATGTAGGTTACCTAGCGGGCACATGGACTATGTAGGATCCCTATCGGACATTTGGACTACTTAGGATACCTAGCGGGCACTCGGACTATCTAGGTTACTTAGCGGGCACATGGACTATCAAGGTCAACTAGCGGGCCCTTGTACTATGTAGGTTAACTAGCGGGCACTTGGATGATCTAGGTTAACTAGCGGACCTTGGACTATATAGGTTAACTATCGGGCCCTTGGACTATGTAGGTTAACTAGCGGGCACTTGGACGATCTAGGTTCACTAGAGGGCACTTGGACTATCTAGGTTACCTAGCGGGTACTTGGACTATGTAGCTTCCCTAGCGGGCATTTGGGCTATATAGATAACCTAGCGGGCACTTAGACTTTGTAGGTTACCTAGCGGGCACTTGGACTATCTAGGTCAACTAACGGGCCCTTGTACTATGTAGGTTAACTAGCGAGCACTTGGACTATCTAGGTTAACTAGCAGACCTTGGACTATGTAGGTTAACTAGCGGGCCCTTGGACTATGTAAGTTCCCTATCGGGCACTTGGACTATGTAGGTTAACTAGCGGGCACTTGGACTATGTAGGCTACCTAGTGGGCACTTGGACTATCTAGGTTAACGAACGGGCACTTGTAATATGCAGGTAACCTAGCGGGCACTTCTACTGTCTAGGTTACCTAGTGAGCACTTGGACTTCTAGGTCAACGAACGGGCTCTTGGACTATGTAGGTTGCCTAGAGGGAACTTGGACTATCCAGGTTAGGTAACGGGCACTTGGACTATCTAGGTTACCTAGCGGGAACTTCGTCAATGTAAGTTACCTAGCGGGCACTTGGACTATCTAGGTTACCTAGCGGGCACATGGACTATGTAGGTTAACTAGCGAGCACTTGGACTCTAGGTTACCTAGCGGGCATTTGGACTATCTAGGTTACCTAGCAGGCACTTGGAATATCTAGGTTACCTAGCGGGCCCTTGGACTATGTAGGTTTCCTAGTGGGCACTTGGATTATGTAGGTAACCTAGCGGGCACTTGGACAGTCTACGTTACCTAGAGGGCACTTGGACTATCTAGGTTAACGAACGGGCACTTGGACTATGTAGGATCCCTATCGGACATTTGGACTACTTAGGATACCTAGCGGGCACTTGGACTATCTAGGTTAACTAGCGGGCCCTTGTACTATGTAGGTTAACTAGCGGGCACTTGGACGATCTAGGTTAACTAGCGGACCTTGGACTATATAGGTTAACTAGCGGGCCCTTGGACTATGTATGTTAACTAGCGGGCACTTGGACGATCTAGGTTCACAAGAGGGCACTTGGACTATCTAGGTTACCTAGCGGGCACTTGGACGATGTAGGTTCCCTAGCGGGCATTTGGACTATATAGATAACCTAGCGGGCACTTAGACTTTGTAGGTTACCTAGCGGGCACTGACTATCTAGGTCAACTATCGGGCCCTTGTACTATGTAGGTTAACTAGCGAGCACTTGGACTATCTAGGTTAACTAGCAGACCTTGGACTAAGTAGGTTAACTAGCGGGCCCTTGGACTATGTAGGTTCCCTATCGGGCACTTGGACTATGTAGGTTAACTAGCGGGCACTTGGACTGTCTACGTTACCTAGGGGCTCCTGGATTGTCTAGGTTAACGAACGGGCACTTGGAGTATGTAGGTTACCTAGCCGCCACTTGAACTATCTAGGTTAGCTAACAGGCACTTGTACTATCTAGGTTACCTAGCTGGCACTTGGACTATGTAGGTCAACTAGCGGGCCCTTGGACTACCTAGGTTAGCTAATGGGCACTTAGATTATGTAGGTTAACTAGGGGGCACTTGGAATATGTAGGTTAACTAGCGGAAACTTGCACTATGTAGGTTAACTAGCGGGCCCATGGACTATGTAGGTTTAGTAGCGGGCCCTTGGACTATCTAGGTTACCGAACGGGCCCTTGGACTATCTAGGTTACCTAGCGGGCACTTGGACTATGTAGGCTAACTTGGGAGCCCTTGGATGATCTAGGTTACCTAGCGGGTACTTGAACTATCTAGGTTAACTAGCGGGTACTTGGAGTACGTAGGTTACCTACCGGGCTGTTGGACTATCTAGGTTACCTAGCGAGCACTTGGATTATCTAGGTTAACTCACGGGTACTTGGACTATGTAGGTTAACTAGCGGGCATTTGGACTATGTAGGTTACCTAGCGGGCACTTGGACTATGTAGGTTCCCTATCAGGCACTTGGAGAATGTAGGTTAACTAGGGGGCACTAGGACAATGTAGGTTACCTATCAGGCCTTTGGACTATCTAGGTTACCTAGGTGGACCTTGGACTATGTAGGTTAACTAGTGGGCACTTGGACTATCTAGGTTACCTAGCAGGCACTTGGATTATGTAGGGTAACTAGCGGGCACTTGGACTATGTACGTTCCCTAGCAGGCACTTGGACTATCTACCTTACCTAGCGGGCACTTGGACTATGTACCTTTCCTAGTGGGTACTTGGACTATCTATGTTAACTGGCGGGTACTTGGACTATCTAGGTTAACTAGCGGGCACATGGACTATCTTGGTTAACTAGCGGGCACTTGAACGATTAGGGTCACTAGCGGCCATTTGGACTATATAGGTTACCTAGGGGGCACTTGGACTATGAGGTTAACGAACAGGCACGTAGACTATGTAGGTAACCTAGTGGTCACTTGAACTGTCTAGGTTACCTAGCGGGCACTTGGACTGTGTAGGTTAACTAGCGGGCACTTGGACTGTCTAGGTTACCTAGCGGGCACTTGGATTATCTAGATTAACGAACGGGCACTTGGACTATGTAGGTTACCTAGCCGCCACTTGGACTATCTAGGTTAGCTAACAGGCACTTGGACTATCTAGGTTCCCTAGCGGGCACTTGTACTATCTAGGTTACCTAGCTGGCAGTTGGACTATGTAGGTCAACTAGCGGGCCCTTGGACTATCTAGGTTAGCTAACGGGCACTTATATTATGTAGGTTAACTAGCGGGCACTTGGAATATGTAGGTTAACTGGCGGACACTTGCACTATGTAGGTTAACTAGCTGGCACATGGACTATGTAGGTTTAATAGCGGGCCCTTGGACTATCTAGGTTCTCTAAAGGGCACTTAGACTATCTAGGTTACCGAACGGGCTCTTGGACGATCTGGGTCACCTAGCGGGTACTTGAACTATCTAGGTTAACTAGCGGGCACTTGCACTATCTAGGTTACCTAGCGGGCACTAGGATTATATACGATCCCTAGCGGGCACTTGGACTATCTATGTTAACTAGATTGCACTTGGAATATGTAGGTAACCTTGCGGGCACATCTACTGTCTAGGTTACCTAGTGGGCACTTGGACTTCTAGGTTAACGAACGGGCTATTGGACTATGTAGGTTGCCTAGCGGGCACTTGGACTATCTAGGTTAGGTAACGGGAACTTGGACTATCTAGGTTACCTAGCGGGAACTTGGACAATGTAAGTTACCTAGCAGGCACTTGGACTATCTAGGTTACATACGGGCACTTGGACTATGTAGGTTAACTAGCGAGCACTTGGACTCTAGGTTATCTAGCGGGTACTTGGACTATCTAGGTTACCTCTCGGGCCCTTGGACTATGTAGGTTTCCTAGCGGGCACTTGGACTATCTAGGTTAACGATTGGGCACTTAGAGTATGTAGGTGACCTAGCGGGCACTTGGACAGTCTAGGTTACCTAGCGGGCTCTTGGATTATCTAGGTTAGCTAACAGGCACTTGGACTAGCTAGGTTCCCTAGCGGGCACTTGTACTATCTAGGTTACCTAGCTGGCACTTGGACTATGTAGGTCAACTAGCGGGCCCTTGGACTATCTTGGTTAGCTAACGGGCACTTAGATTATATAGGTTAACTAGCGGGCATATGGAATATGTAGGTTAACTAGCGGACACTTGCACAATGTATGTTAACTAGCGGGCCCATGGACTATGTAGGTTTACTTGCGGGCCCTTGGACTATCCAGGTTATCTAAAGGGCACTTGGATTATCTAGTTACCGAACGGGCACTTGGACTATTTAGGTTACCTAGCGGGCACTTGCACTATCTAGGTTACCTAGTGGGCACTTGGACTATGTAAGTTCCCTAGCGGGCACTTGGACTAACTATACTAACTAGCGGGCACTTGGAATATGTAGGTTAACTAGCGGACACTTGCACTATGTAGGTTACCTAGCAGGCACTTGGACTATCTAGGTTAACTAGCGGGCACTTGGACTATCTATGTTAACTAGCGTGCACTTGGACTATGTAGGTTAACTAGAGGACACTTGGATTATCTAGGTTAACTAGTGGGCCCTTGGACTATGTAGGTTAACTAGCAGGCACTTGGATAATCTAGGTTAACTAGCGGGCACTTGGACAATCTAGGTTAACTAGCGGGCACTTGGACTATCAAAGTTAACAAGTGAGCCCTTGGACTATGTAGGTTACCTAGCGGGCACTTGGACTATATAGGTTACCTAGCGGGCACTTGAACTATGTAGGTTACCTAGTGGGCACTTGGACTATCTAGGTTAACGAACGGGCTCTTGGAATATGCAGGTAACCTAGCGGGCACTTCTACTGTCTAGGTTACCTAGCGACCACTTGGACTTCTAGGTCAACGAACGGGCTCTTGGACTATGTAAGTTGCCTAGCGGGCACTTGGACTATCTAGGTTACCTAGCGGGAACTTCGTCAATATAAGTTACCTAGCGGGCACTTGGACTATCTAGGTTACCTAACGGGCACTTTGACTATCTAGGTTACCTAGTGGGCACTTGGACTCTAGGTTACCTAGCGGGTACTTGGACTATCTAGGTTACCTAGCGGGCACTTGGACTATCTAGGTTACCTAGCGGGCCCTTGGACTATATAGGTTTCCTAGCGGGCACTTGGACTATCTAGGTTAACGAAAGGGCACTTGGACTATGTAGGTAACCTAGCGGGCACTTGGACAGTCTAGGTTACCTAGAGGGCACTTGGACTATCTAGGTTAACGAACGGGCACTTGGACTATGTAGGTTACCTAGCGGGCACTTGGACTATGTAGGATCCCTATCGGACATTTTGACTACTTAGGTTAACTAGCGGGCACTTGGACTATCTAGGTTAACGAACGGGCACTTGGACTATGTAGGTAACCTAGCGGGCACTTGGACAGTCTAGGTTACCTAGAGGGCACTTGGACTACCTAGGTTAACGAACGGGCACTTGGACTATGTAGGTTACCTAGCGGGCACTTGGACAATGTAGGATCCCTATCAGACATTTGGACTACTTAGGTTAACTAGCGGGCACTTGGACTATCTAGGTTAACGAACGGGCACTTGGACTATGTAGGTAACCTAGCGGGCACTTGGACAGTCTAGGTTACCTAGAGGGCTCTTGGACTATCTAGGTTAACGAAGGGGCACTTGGACTATGTAGGTTACCTAGCGGGCATTTGGACTAGGTAGGATTCCTATCTTACATTTGGACTACTTAGGTTAACTAGCAGGCACTTGGACTATCTAGGTTAACTAGCGTGCACTTGGACTATCTAGGTTAAATAGCAGGCACTTGGACAATCTAGGTTAACTAGCGGGCACTTGGACGATCTAGGTTAACTAGCGGCCACTTGGAATATCAAAGTTAACAAGTGAGCCCTTGGACTATGTAGGTTAGCTAGCGGGCCCTTGGACTATCTAGGTTACCTAGCGGGCACTTGGACTATATAGGTTACCTAGCGTGCACTTGGACTATGTAGGTTACCTAGTGGGCACTTGGATTATCTAGGTTAACGAACGCGCATTTGGAATATGCAGGTAACCTAGCAGGCACTTGGAGTATCTAGGTTAGCTAATGGGCACTTGGACAATCTAGGTTACCTAGCGCGCACTTGGACTATGTAGGTTACCTAGCGGGCACTGGGACTTCTAGATTAAAGAACGGGCTCTTGGTCTATGTAGGTTGCCTAACGGGCACTTGGACTATCTAGGTTAGGTAACGGGCACTTGGACTATCTAGGTTACCTAGCGGGCACTTGGACTATCTACGTTACCTAGCGGGCCCTTGGACTATCTAGGTTAACGAACGGGCACTTGCACTATGTAGGTAACCTAGCGGGCACTTGGACAGTCTAGGTTACCTAGCGGGCACTTGGACTATCTTGGTTAACGAACGGGCACTTGGACTATGTAGGTTACCTAGCGGGCACTTGGACTATGTAGGATCCCTATCGGACATTTGGACTACTTAGGATACCTAGCGGGCACTTGGACTATCTATGTTAACTAGCGGGCACTTGGACTATCTAGGTCAACTAGCGGGCCCTTGTACTATGTAGGTTAATTAGCGAGCACTTGGACTATCTAGGTTAACTAGCGGACCTTGGACTATGTAGGTTAAAGAGCGGGCCCTTGGACGATGTAGGTTAACTAGCGGGCACTTGGACGATCTAGGTTAACTAGAGGGCACTTGGACTATCTAGGTTACCTAGCGGGCACTTGGACTATGTAGGTTCCCTAGCGGGCATTTGGACTATATTGATAACCCAGTGGGCACTTAGATTTTGTAGGTTACCTAGCGGGCACTTGGAATATCTAGGTCAACTACGGGCCCTTGTACTATGTAGGTTAACTAGCGAGCACTTGGACTATCTAGGTTAACTAGCGGACCTTGGATTATGTAGGTTAACTAGCGGGCACTTGGACTGCCTACGTTACCTAGCGGGCACTTGGATTATCTCGGTTAACGAACGGGCACTTGGACTATGTAGGTTACCTAGCCGCCACTTGTACTATCTAGGTTAGCTAACAGGCACTTGGGCTATCTAGGATCCCTAGCGGGCACTTGTACTATCTAGGTTACCTAGCTGGCACTTGGACTATATAGGTCAACTAGCGGGCCCTTGGACTATCTAGGTTAACTGGCGGACACTTGCACTATGTAATTTAACTAGCTGGCACAAGGACTATGTAGGTTTAGTAGCGGGCCCTTGGACTATCTAGGTTCCCTAAAGGGCACTTGGACTATCTAGGTTACCGAACGGGCCCTTGGACTATCTAGGTTACCTAGCGGGCACTTGGATTATGTAGGCTAACTAGGGGTCCCTTGGACGATCTAGGTTACCTAGCGGGTACTTGAACTATCTAGGTTAACTAGCGGGTACTTGCAGTACATAGGTTACCTACCGGGTTGTTGGACTATCTAGGTTACCTAGTGGGCACTTGGATTATCTAGGTTAACTAACGGGCACTTGGACTATGTAGGTTAACTAGCGGGCACTTGGACTATGTAGGTTCCCTATCGGGCACATGGAGAATGTAGGTTAATTAGGGGGCACTAGGACAATGTAGGTTACTTAGCAGACCTTTGGACTATCTAGGTTACCTAGGGGGACCTTGGACTATGTAGGTTAACTAGTGGGCACTTGGACTATCTAGGTTACCTAGCAGGCACTTGGACTATGTAGGTTAACTAGCGGGCACTTGGACTATCTAGGTTACCTAGCGGGCACTTGGACTATGTACGTTCCCTAGCGGGCACTTGGACTATCTACCTTACCTAGCGGGCACTTGGACTATGTACGTTTCCTAGTGGGTACTTGGACTATCTATGTTAACTAGCGGGCACATGGACTATGTAGGTTCCCTATTGGGCACTTGGACTAGGTAGGTTCCCTAGCGGGCACTTGGTCTATCTAGGTTAACTAGCGGGCACTTGGACTATCTAGGTTACCTAGCGGGCCCTTGGACTATGTAGGTTAACGAGCGGGCCCTTGGACTATGTAGGTTAACTAGCGGGCACTTGGACTGTCTACGTTACCTAGCGGGCACTTGGATTATCTAGGTTAACGAACGGGCACTTGGACTATGTAGGTTACCTAGCCGCCACTTGGACTATCTAGGTTAGCTAACAGGCACTTGGACTATCTAGGATCCCTAGTGGGCACTTGTACTATCTAGGTTACCTAGCTGGCACTTGGACTATGTAGGTCAACTAGCGGACCCTTGGACTATCTAGGTTAACTAGCGGGCACTTGGAATATGTAGGTTAACTCGCGGACACTTGCACTATGTAGGTTAACTAGCGGGCCCATGGACTATGTAGGTTTAGTAGCGGGCCCTTGGACTATCTAGGTTACTGAATGGGCCCTTGGACTATCTAGGTTACCTAGCGGGCACTTGGACTATGTAGGCTAACTTGGGAGCCCTTGGACGATCTAGGTTACCTAGCGGGTACTTGAACTATCTAGGTTAACTAGCGGGTACTTGGAGTACGTAGTTTACCTACCGGGCTGTTGGACTATCTAGGTTACCTAGCGGGCACTTGGATTATCTAGGTTAACTCACGGGCAATTGGACTATGTAGGTTAACTAGCGGGCATTTGGACTATGTAGGATACCTAGCGGGCACTTGGACAACGTAGGTTCCCTATCGGGCACTTGGAGAATGTAGGTTAACTAGGGGGCACTAGGACAATGTAGGTTACCTAGCAGGCCTTTGGACTATCTAGTTTACCTAAGGGGACCTTGGACTATGTAGGTTAACTAGTGGGCACTTGGACTATCTAGGTTACCTAGCAGGCACTTGGACTATGTAGGTTAACTAGCGGGCACTTGGACTATCTAGGTTACCTAGCGGGCACTTGGACTATGTACGTTCCCTAGCGGGCACTTGGACTATCTACCTTACCTAGCGGGCACTTGGACTATGTACGTTTCCTAGTGGGTACTTGGACTATCTATGTTAACTAGCGGGTACTTGGACTATCTAGGTTAACTAGCGGGCACTTGGACTATCTTGGTTAACTAGCGGGCACTTGAACTATTAGGGTTACTAGCGGGCATTTGGACTATATAGGTTACCTAGCGGGCACTTGGACTATGAGGTTAACGAACAGGCACTTAGACTATGTAGGTAACCTAGTGGTCACTTGAACTGTCTAGGTTACCTAGCGGGCACTTGGACTGTGTAGGTTAACTAGCGGGCACTTGGACTATCTAGGTTAACTAGCGGGCCCTTGGACGATGTAGGTTAACTAGCGGGCCCTTGATCTATGTAGGTTAACTACCGGGCACTTGGAAGATCTAGGTCAACTACCGGGCACTTGGAAGATCTAGGTTAACTAGCGTGTACTTGGACTATGTAGGTTAACTAGCGGGCCCTTGGACTATGTAGATTCCCTAGCGGGCACTTGGACTATGCATGTTCCAGAGCGGGCACTTGGACTATCTAGGCTCCCGAGCGGGCACTTGTACTATGTAGGTTAACTAGCGTGCCCTTGGACTATCTAGGTTAGGTAGCGGGCACTTGGTATATAGGTTAACTAGCGGGCACTTGGACTATGTAGGTTAACTAGCGGACACTTGCACGATCTAGGTTAACTAACGGGCACTTGTACTATGTAGGTTATCTAGCGGGCCCATGGGTATGTAGGTTTACTACCAGGCACTTGGACTATCTAGGTTAACTAGCGGGCACTTGGACTATGTAGTTTCCCTAGCGGGCATTTGGACTATTTAGGTTGCCTAGTGGGCACTTGGACTGTGTAGGTTACCTAGGGGCACTTGGAATATCTAGGTTACCTAGCAGGCACTTTGACTATCTAGGTTAACTAACGGGCACTTGGAGTATGTAGGTTGCCTTGCGGGCACTTGGATTATGTAGGTTCCCTATCGGGCACTTGGACTATGTAGGTTAACTAGCGGGCACTTGGACTGTCTAGGTTACCTAGCGGGCACCTGGATTATCTAGGTTAACGAACGGGCACTTGGACTATGTAGGTTAACTAGCCGCCACTTGGACTATCTAGGTTAGCTAACAGGCACTTGGACTATCTAGGTTCCCTAGCGGGCACTTGTACTATCTAGGTTACCTAGCTCGCACTTGGACTATGTAGGTCAACTAGCGGGCCCTTGGACCATCTAGGTTAGCTAACGGGCACTTAGATTATGTAGGTTAACTAGCGGGCACTTGGAATATGTAGGTTAACTGGCGGACACTTGCACTATGTAGGTTAACTAGCTGGCGCATGGACTATGTCGGTTTAATAGCGGGCCCTTGGACTATCTAGGTTCTCTAAAGGGCACTTAGACTATCTAGGTTACCGAACGGGCCCTTGGACGATCTAGGTTACCTAGCGGGTACTTGAACTATCTAGGTTAACTAGCGGGCACTTGCACTATCTAGGTTATCTAGCGGGCACTTGGACTATGTACGTTCCCTAGAGGGCACTTGGACTATCTATGTTAACTAGCTTGCACTTGGAATATGTAGGTAACCTTGCGGGCACTTGTACTGTCTAGGTTACCTAGCGGGCACTTGGACTTCTAGGTTAACGAACAGGCTATTGGACTATGTAGGTTGCCTAGCGGGCACTTGGACTATCTAGGTTAGGTAACGGGAACTTGGACTATCTACGTTACCTAGCGGGTCTTGGACAATGTAAGTTACCTAGCAGGCACTTGGACTATCTAGGTTACATACGGGCACTTGGACTATGTAGGTTAACTAGCGAGCACTTGGACTCTAGGTTATCTAGCGGGTACTTGGACTATCTAGGTTACCTCTCGTGCCCTTGGACTATGTAGGTTTCCTAGCGGGCACTTGGACTATCTAGGTTAACGATTGGGCACTTAGACTATGTAGGTAACCTAGCGGGCACTTGGACTGTCTAGGTTACCTAGCGGGCTCTTGGATTATCTAGGTTAGCTAACAGGCACTTGGACTATCTAGGTTCCCTAGCTGGCACTTGTACTATCTAGGTTACCTAGCTGGCACTTGGACTATGTAGGTCAACTAGCGGGCCCTTGGACTATCTTGGTTAGCTAACGGGCACTTAGATTATGTAGGTTAACTAGCGCGCACTTGGACTATGTAGGTTTACTAGCGGGCCCTTGGACTATCCAGGTTCCCTAAAGGGTACTTGGAGTATCTAGTTACCGAACGGGCACTTGGACTATCTAGGCTACCTAGCAGGCACTTGGACTATGTAGGCTAATTAGGGGGCCCTTGGACGATCTAGGTTACCTAGCGGGCTCTTGCACTATCTAGGTTACCTAGTGGGCACTTGGACTATGTAAGTTCCCTAGCGGGCACTTGGACTGTCTATGCTAACTCGCGGGCACTTGGAATATGTAGGTTAACTAGCGGACACTTGCACTATGTAGGTTACCTAGCAGGCACTTGGACTATCTAGGTTAACTAGCAGGCACTTGGACTATCTAGGTTAACTAGCAGGCACTTGGACTATCTAGGTTAACTAGCGTGCACTTGGACTATGTAGGTTAACTAGAGGACACTTGGATTATCTAGGTTAACAAGTGAGCCCTTGGACTATGTAGGTTACCTAGCGGGCACTTGGACTATATAGGTTACCTAGCGGGCACTTGAACTATGTAGGTTACCTAGTGGGCACTTGGACTATCTAGGTTAACGAACGGGCACTTGGAATATGCAGGTAACCTAGCGGGCACTTCTACTGTCTAGGTTACCTAGCGAGCACTTGGACTTCTAGGTCAACGAACGAGCTCTTGGACTATGTAGGTTGCCTAGCGGGCACTAGGACTATCCAGGTAAGGTAACGGGCACTTGGACTATCTAGGTTACCTAGCGGGAACTTCGTCAATGTAAGTTACCTAGCGGGCACGTGGATTATCTAGGTTACCTAACGGGCACTTTGACTATCTAGGTTACCTAGCGGGCACTTGGACTCTAGGTTACCTAGCGGGTACTTGGACTATCTAGGTTACCTAGCGGGCCCTTGGAATATGTAGGTTTCGTAGCGGGCACTTGGAGTATCTAGGTTAACGAACGGGCACTGGACTATGTAGGTAACCTAGCGGGCACTTGGACCGTCTAGGTTACCTAGAGGGCACTTGGACTATCTAGGTTAACGAACGAGCACTTGGACTATGTAGGTTACCTAGCGGGCACTTGGACTATGTAGGATCCCTATCGGACATTTGGACTACTTAGGTTAACTAGCGGGCACTTGGACAATCTAGGTTAACGAACGGGCACTTGGACTATGTAGGTAACCTAGCGGGCACTTGGACAGTCTAGGTTACCTAGAGCGCTCTTGGACTATCTAGGTTAACGAAGGGGCACTTGGACTATGTAGGTTACCTCGCGGGCACTTGGACTAGGTAGGATTCCTATCTTACATTTGGACTACTTAGGTTAACCTGCGGGCACTTGGACTATCTAGGTTAACTAGCGGGCACTTGGACTATCTAGGTCAACTAGCGGCCCCTTGTACTATGTAGGTTAACTAGCGGACCTTGGACTATGTAGGTTAACTAGCGGGCCCTTAGACTATGTAGTTTCCCTATCGGACACTTGGACTATGTAGGTTAACTAACGGGCACTTGGACTGTCTACGTTACCTAGCGGGCACTTGGATTATCTAGGTTAACGAACGGGCACTTGGAGTATGTAGGTTACCTAGCCGCCACTTTGACTATCTAGATTAGATAACAGGCACTTGGACTATCTAGGTTCCCTAGGGGGCACTTGTACTATCTAGGTTACCTAGCTAGCACTTGGACTATGTAGGTCAACTAGCGGGCCCTTGGACTACCTAGGTTAGCTAACGGGCACTTAGATTATGTAGGTTAACTAGGGGGCACTTGGAATATGTACGTTAACTAGCGGACACTTGCACTATATAGGTTAACTAGCGGGCCCATGGACTATGTAGGTTTATTATCGGGCCCTTGGACTATCTAGGTTCCCTAAAGGGCACTTGGACTATCTAGGTTACCGAACGGGCCCTTGGACTATCTAGGTTACCTAGCGGGCTCTTGGACTATGTAGGCTAACTAGGGGGCCCTTGGACTATCTAGGTTAACTAGTGGGCCCTGAGACTATGTAGGTTAACTAGCAGGCACTGGGACAATCTAGGTTAACTAGCGGGCACTTGGACGATCTAGGTTAACTAGCAGCCACTTGGACTCTCAAAGTTAACAAGTGAGCCCTTGGACTATGTAGGTTAACTAGCGGGCCCTTGGACTATCTAGGTTACCTAGCGGGCACTTGGACTATGTAGGTTACCTAGTGGGCACTTGGACTATCTAGGTTACTTAGCGGGTACTTGAACTATCTAGGTTAACTAGCTGGCACTTGCACTATCTAGGATACCTAGCGGGCACTTGAACTATGTACGTTTCCTAGGGGCATTTGGACTATCTATGTTTACTAGCGGGCACGTGGAATATGTAGGTTAACTAGCGGACACTTGCACTATGTAGGTTACCTAGCAGGCACTTGGAGTATCTAGGTTAACTACCGGGCACTTGGACTATCTAGGTTAACTAGCAGGCACTTGGACAATCTAGGATAACTAGCGGGCACTTGGACGATCTAGGTTAACTAGCGGGCACTTGGACTATCAAAGTTAACAAGTGAGCCCTTGGACTATGTAGGTTAACTAGCAGGCCCTTGGACTACCTAGGTTACCTAGCGGGCACTTGGACTATGTAGGTTAACTAGAGGGCACTTGGACTATCTAGGTTAACTAGTGGGCCCTGAGACTATGTAGGTTAACTAGCAGGCACTGGGACAATCTAGGTTAACTAGCGGGCACTTGGACGATCTAGGTTAACTAGCGGCCACTTGGACTCTCAAAGTTAACAAGTGAGCCCTTGGACTATGTAGGTTAACTAGCGGGCCCTTGGACTATCTAGGTTACCTAGCGGGCACTTGGACTATGTAGGTTACCTAGTGGGCACTTGGACTATCTAGGTTAACTAGCGGGCACTTGGACTATCTTGGTTAACTAGCGGGCACTTGAACTATTAGGGTTACTAGCGGGCATTTGGACTATATAGGTTACCTAGCGGGCACTTGGACTATGAGGTTAACGAACAGGCACTTAGACTATGTAGGTAACCTAGTGGTCACTTGAACTGTCTAGGTTACCTAGCGGGCACTTGGACTGTGTAGGTTAACTAGCGGGCACTTGGACTATCTAGGTTAACTAGCGGGCCCTTGGACGATGTAGGTTAACTAGCGGGCCCTTGATCTATGTAGGTTAACTACCGGGCACTTGGAAGATCTAGGTCAACTACCGGGCACTTGGAAGATCTAGGTTAACTAGCGTGTACTTGGACTATGTAGGTTAACTAGCGGGCCCTTGGACTATGTAGATTCCCTAGCGGGCACTTGGACTATGCATGTTCCAGAGCGGGCACTTGGACTATCTAGGCTCCCGAGCGGGCACTTGTACTATGTAGGTTAACTAGCGTGCCCTTGGACTATCTAGGTTAGGTAGCGGGCACTTGGTATATAGGTTAACTAGCGGGCACTTGGACTATGTAGGTTAACTAGCGGACACTTGCACGATCTAGGTTAACTAACGGGCACTTGTACTATGTAGGTTATCTAGCGGGCCCATGGGTATGTAGGTTTACTACCAGGCACTTGGACTATCTAGGTTAACTAGCGGGCACTTGGACTATGTAGTTTCCCTAGCGGGCATTTGGACTATTTAGGTTGCCTAGTGGGCACTTGGACTGTGTAGGTTACCTAGGGGCACTTGGAATATCTAGGTTACCTAGCAGGCACTTTGACTATCTAGGTTAACTAACGGGCACTTGGAGTATGTAGGTTGCCTTGCGGGCACTTGGATTATGTAGGTTCCCTATCGGGCACTTGGACTATGTAGGTTAACTAGCGGGCACTTGGACTGTCTAGGTTACCTAGCGGGCACCTGGATTATCTAGGTTAACGAACGGGCACTTGGACTATGTAGGTTAACTAGCCGCCACTTGGACTATCTAGGTTAGCTAACAGGCACTTGGACTATCTAGGTTCCCTAGCGGGCACTTGTACTATCTAGGTTACCTAGCTCGCACTTGGACTATGTAGGTCAACTAGCGGGCCCTTGGACCATCTAGGTTAGCTAACGGGCACTTAGATTATGTAGGTTAACTAGCGGGCACTTGGAATATGTAGGTTAACTGGCGGACACTTGCACTATGTAGGTTAACTAGCTGGCGCATGGACTATGTCGGTTTAATAGCGGGCCCTTGGACTATCTAGGTTCTCTAAAGGGCACTTAGACTATCTAGGTTACCGAACGGGCCCTTGGACGATCTAGGTTACCTAGCGGGTACTTGAACTATCTAGGTTAACTAGCGGGCACTTGCACTATCTAGGTTATCTAGCGGGCACTTGGACTATGTACGTTCCCTAGAGGGCACTTGGACTATCTATGTTAACTAGCTTGCACTTGGAATATGTAGGTAACCTTGCGGGCACTTGTACTGTCTAGGTTACCTAGCGGGCACTTGGACTTCTAGGTTAACGAACAGGCTATTGGACTATGTAGGTTGCCTAGCGGGCACTTGGACTATCTAGGTTAGGTAACGGGAACTTGGACTATCTACGTTACCTAGCGGGTCTTGGACAATGTAAGTTACCTAGCAGGCACTTGGACTATCTAGGTTACATACGGGCACTTGGACTATGTAGGTTAACTAGCGAGCACTTGGACTCTAGGTTATCTAGCGGGTACTTGGACTATCTAGGTTACCTCTCGTGCCCTTGGACTATGTAGGTTTCCTAGCGGGCACTTGGACTATCTAGGTTAACGATTGGGCACTTAGACTATGTAGGTAACCTAGCGGGCACTTGGACTGTCTAGGTTACCTAGCGGGCTCTTGGATTATCTAGGTTAGCTAACAGGCACTTGGACTATCTAGGTTCCCTAGCTGGCACTTGTACTATCTAGGTTACCTAGCTGGCACTTGGACTATGTAGGTCAACTAGCGGGCCCTTGGACTATCTTGGTTAGCTAACGGGCACTTAGATTATGTAGGTTAACTAGCGCGCACTTGGACTATGTAGGTTTACTAGCGGGCCCTTGGACTATCCAGGTTCCTTAAAGGGTACTTGGAGTATCTAGTTACCGAACGGGCACTTGGACTATCTAGGCTACCTAGCAGGCACTTGGACTATGTAGGCTAATTAGGGGGCCCTTGGACGATCTAGGTTACCTAGCGGGCTCTTGCACTATCTAGGTTACCTAGTGGGCACTTGGACTATGTAAGTTCCCTAGCGGGCACTTGGACTGTCTATGCTAACTCGCGGGCACTTGGAATATGTAGGTTAACTAGCGGACACTTGCACTATGTAGGTTACCTAGCAGGCACTTGGACTATCTAGGTTAACTAGCAGGCACTTGGACTATCTAGGTTAACTAGCAGGCACTTGGACTATCTAGGTTAACTAGCGTGCACTTGGACTATGTAGGTTAACTAGAGGACACTTGGATTATCTAGGTTAACAAGTGAGCCCTTGGACTATGTAGGTTACCTAGCGGGCACTTGGACTATATAGGTTACCTAGCGGGCACTTGAACTATGTAGGTTACCTAGTGGGCACTTGGACTATCTAGGTTAACGAACGGGCACTTGGAATATGCAGGTAACCTAGCGGGCACTTCTACTGTCTAGGTTACCTAGCGAGCACTTGGACTTCTAGGTCAACGAACGAGCTCTTGGACTATGTAGGTTGCCTAGCGGGCACTAGGACTATCCAGGTAAGGTAACGGGCACTTGGACTATCTAGGTTACCTAGCGGGAACTTCGTCAATGTAAGTTACCTAGCGGGCACGTGGATTATCTAGGTTACCTAACGGGCACTTTGACTATCTAGGTTACCTAGCGGGCACTTGGACTCTAGGTTACCTAGCGGGTACTTGGACTATCTAGGTTACCTAGCGGGCCCTTGGAATATGTAGGTTTCGTAGCGGGCACTTGGAGTATCTAGGTTAACGAATGGGCACTGGACTATGTAGGTAACCTAGCGGGCACTTGGACCGTCTAGGTTACCTAGAGGGCACTTGGACTATCTAGGTTAACGAACGAGCACTTGGACTATGTAGGTTACCTAGCGGGCACTTGGACTATGTAGGATCCCTATCGGACATTTGGACTACTTAGGTTAACTAGCGGGCACTTGGACAATCTAGGTTAACGAACGGGCACTTGGACTATGTAGGTAACCTAGCGGGCACTTGGACAGTCTAGGTTACCTAGAGCGCTCTTGGACTATCTAGGTTAACGAAGGGGCACTTGGACTATGTAGGTTACCTCGCGGGCACTTGGACTAGGTAGGATTCCTATCTTACATTTGGACTACTTAGGTTAACTAGCGGGCACTTGGACTATCTAGGTTAACTAGCGGGCACTTGGACTATCTAGGTCAACTAGCGGCCCCTTGTACTATGTAGGTTAACTAGCGAGCACTTGGACTATCTAGGTTAACTAGCGGACCTTGGACTATGTAGGTTAACTAGCGGGCCCTTAGACTATGTAGTTTCCCTATCGGACACTTGGACTATGTAGGTTAACTAACGGGCACTTGGACTGTCTACGTTACCTAGCGGGCACTTGGATTATCTAGGTTAACGAACGGGCACTTGGAGTATGTAGGTTACCTAGCCGCCACTTTGACTATCTAGATTAGATAACAGGCACTTGGACTATCTAGGTTCCCTAGGGGGCACTTGTACTATCTAGGTTACCTAGCTAGCACTTGGACTATGTAGGTCAACTAGCGGGCCCTTGGACTACCTAGGTTAGCTAACGGGCACTTAGATTATGTAGGTTAACTAGGGGGCACTTGGAATATGTACGTTAACTAGCGGACACTTGCACTATATAGGTTAACTAGCGGGCCCATGGACTATGTAGGTTTATTATCGGGCCTTTGGACTATCTAGGTTCCCTAAAGGGCACTTGGACTATCTAGGTTACCGAACGGGCCCTTGGACTATCTAGGTTACCTAGCGGGCTCTTGGACTATGTAGGCTAACTAGGGGGCCCTTGGACGATCTAGGTTACTTAGCGGGTACTTGAACTATCTAGGTTAACTAGCTGGCACTTGCACTATCTAGGATACCAAGCGGGCACTTGAACTATGTACGTTTCCTAGGGGCATTTGGACTATCTATGTTTACTAGCGGTGACGTGGAATATGTAGGTTAACTAGCGGACACTTGCACTATGTAGGTTACCTAGCAGGCACTTGGAGTATCTAGGTTAACTACCGGGCACTTGGACTATCTAGGTTAACTAGCAGGCACTTGGACAATCTAGGATAACTAGCGGGCACTTGGACGATCTAGGTTAACTAGCGGGCACTTGGACTATCAAAGTTAACAAGTGAGCCCTTGGACTATGTAGGTTAACTAGCAGGCCCTTGGACTACCTAGGTTACCTAGCGGGCACTTGGACTATGTAGGTTAACTAGAGGGCACTTGGACTATCTAGGTTAACTAGTGGGCCCTTAGACTATGTAGGTTAACTAGCAGGCACTGGGACAATCTAGGTTAACTAGCGGGCACTTGGACGATCTAGGTTAACTAGCGGCCACTTGGACTCTCAAAGTTAACAAGTGAGCCCTTGGACTATGTAGGTTAACTAGCGGGCCCTTGGACTATCTAGGTTACCTAGCGGGCACTTGGACTATGTAGGTTACCTAGTGGGCACTTGGACTATCTAGGTTAACGAACGGGCATTTGGAATATGCAGATAACCTAGCGGGCACTTGGACTATCCTGGTTAGGTAACGGGCACTTGGCCTATATAGGTTACCTATCGGGCACTTGGACTATGTAGGTTCCCTAGCGGGCACTTGGTCTATCTAGGTAAACTAGCGGGCACTTGGATTATCTAGGTTACCTAGCGGGCCCTTGGACTATGTAGGTTAACGAGCGGGCCCTTGGACTATGTAGGTTAACTAGCGGGCACTTGGACTGTCTATGTTACCTAGCGGGCACTTGGATTATCTAGGTTAACGAACGGGCACTTGGACTATGTAGGTTACCTAGCCTCCACTTGTACTATCTGGGTTAGCTAACAGGCACTTGGACTATCTAGGATCCCTAGTGGGCACTTGTACTATCTAGGTTACCTAGCTGGCACTTGGACTATGTAGGTCAACTAGCGGGACCTTGGACTATCTAGGTTAGCTAATGGGCACTTAGATTATGTAGGGTAACTAGCTGGCACTTGGAATATGTAGGTTAACTCGCGAACACTTTCACTATGTAGGTTAACTAGCGGGCCCATGGACTATGTAGGTTTAGTAGCGGGCCCTTGACTATCTAGGTTACCGAACGGGCCCTTGAACTATCTAGGTTACCTAGCGGGCACTTGGACTATGTAGGTTAACTAGCGGGCACTTGGACTAACTAGGTTACCTAGCGGGCACTTGGACTATGTACGTTCCCTAGCGGGCACTTGGACTAACTACCTTACCTAGCGGGCACTTGGACTATGTACGTTTCCTAGTGGGTACTTGGACTATCTATGTTAACTAGCGGGTACTTGGACTATCTAGGTTAACTAACGGGCACTTGGACTGTCTTGGTTAACTAGCGGGGAACTTGAACTATTAGGGTCACTAGCGGGCATTTGGACTATATAGGTTACCTAGCGGGCATTTGGACTATGAGGTTAACGAACAGGCACTTAGACTATGTAGGTAACCTAGTGGTCACTTGAACTGTCTTGGTTAACTAGCGGGCACTTGGACTGTGTAGGTTAACTAGCGGGCACTTGGACTATCTAGGTTAACTAGCGGGCCTTTGGACGATGTAGGTTAACTAGGGGGCCCTTGATCTATGTAGGTTAACTACCGGGCACTTGGAAGATCTAGGTTAACTACCGGGCACTTGGACGATGTAGGTTAACTAGGGGGCCCTTGATCTATGTAGGTTAACTACCGGGCACTTGGAAGATCTAGGTTAACTACCGGGCACTTGGAAGATCTAGGTTAACTAGCGTGTATTTGGACTATGTAGGTTAACTAGCGGGCCCTTGGACTATGTAGATTCCCTAGCAGGCTCTTGGACTATGCATGTTCTAGAGCGGGCACTTGGACTATGTAGGTTCCCTAGCAGGCACTTGGACTATGTAGATTCCAGAGCGGGCACTTGGACTATCTAGGCACCCTAGCGGGCACTTGTACTATGTAAGTTAACTAGCGTGCCCTTGGACTATCTAGGTTAGGTAGCGGGCACTTGGTATATAGGTTAACTAGCGGGCACTTGGACTATGTAGGTTAACTAGCGGACACTTGCACGATCTAGGTTAACTAACGGGCCCTTGCACTATGTAGGTTAACTAGCGGGCCCATGGGTATGTAGGTTTACAACCAGGCACTTGGACTATCTAGGTTAACTAGCGGGCACTTGGACTCTGTAGATTCCCTAGCGGGCATTTGGACTATTTAGGTTACCTAGCGGGCACTTGGACTATGTAGGTTACCTAGCGGGCACTTCGACTATCTAGGTTACCTAGCAGGCACTTTGACTATCTAGGTTAACTAACGGGCACTTGGAGTATGTAGGTTGCCTAGCCGGCACTTGGATTATGTAGGTTCCCTATCGGGCACTTGGACTATGTAGGTTAACTAGCGGGCACTTGGACTGTCTAGGTTACCTAGCGGGCACTTGGATTATCTAGGTTAACGAACGGGCACTTGGACTATGTAGGTTACCTAGCTGCCACTTGCACTATCTAGGTTAGCTAACGGGCACTTAGATTATGTAGGTTAACTAGCGGGCACTTGGAATATGTAGGTTAACTGGCGGACACTTGCACTATGTAGGTTAACTAGCTGGCGCATGGACTATGTAGGTTTAATAGCGGGCCCTTGGACTATCTAGGTTCTCTAAAGGGCACTTAGACTATCTAGGTTACCGAACGGGCCCTTGGACGATCTAGGTTACCTAGCGGGTACTTGAACTATCTAGGTTAACTAGCGGGCACTTGCACTATCTAGGTTACCTAGCGGGCACTTGGACTATGTACGTTCCCGAGCGGGCACTTGGACTATCTATGTTAACTAGATTGCACTTGGAATATGTAGGTAACCTTGCGGGCACTTCTACTGTCTAAGTTACCTAGCGGGCACTTGGACTTCTAGGTTAACGAACGGGCTATTGTACTATGTAGGTTGCCTAGCGGGCACTTGGACTATCTAGGTTAGGTAACGGGAACTTGGACTATCTAGGTTACCTAGCGGGAACTTGGACAATGTAAGTTACCTAGCAGGCACTTGGACTATCTAGGTTACATACGGGCACTTGGACAATGTAGGTTAACTAGCGAGCCCTTGGCCTCTAGGTTACCTAGCGGGTACTTGGACTATCTAGGTTACCTATCAGGCCCTTGGACTATGTAGGTTTCCTAGCGGGCACTTGGACTATCTAGGTTAACGATTGGGCACTTAGACTATGTAGGTAACCTAGCGGTCACTTGGACAATCTAGGTTACCTAGCGGGCTCTTGGATTATCTAGGTTAGCTAACAGGCACTTGGACTATCTAGGTTCCCTAGCGGGCACTTGTACTATCTAGGTTACCTAGCTGGCACTTGGACTATGTAGGTCAACTAGCGGGCCCTTGGACTATCTTGGTTAGCTAACGGGCACTTAGATTATATAGGTTATCTAACGGGCACTTGGAATATGTAGGTTAACTAGCGGACACTTGCACAATGTATTTTAACTAGAGGGCCCAAGGACTATGTAGGTTTCCTAGCGGGCACTTGGACTATCTAGGTTAACGATTGGGCACTTAGAATATGTAGGTAACCTAGCGGTCACTTGGACAATCTAGGTTACCTAGCGGGCTCTTGGATTATCTAGGTTAGCTAACAGGCACTTGTACTATCTAGGTTCCCTAGCGGGCACTTGTACGATCTAGGTTACCGAGCTGGCACTTGGACTATGTAGGTCAACTAGCGGGCCCTTGGACTATCTTGGTTAGCTAACGGGCACTTAGATTATATAGGTTATCTAACGGGCACTTGGAATATGTAGGTTAACTAGCGGACACTTGCACAATGTATTTTAACTAGCGGGCCCATGGACTATGTAGGTTTACTAGCTGGCCCTTGGACTATCCAGGTTCCCTAAAGGGCACTTGGACTATCTAGTTACCGAACGGGCACTTGGACTATCTAGGTTACCTAGCGGGCACTTGGATTATGTAGGCTAACTAGGGGGCCCTTGGATGATCTAGGTTACCTAGCGGGCACTTGCACTATCAAGGTTACCTAGTGGGCACTTGGACTATGTAAGTTCCCTAGCGGGCACTTGGACTAACTATGCTAACTAGCGGGCACATGGAATATGTAGGTTAACTAGCGGACACTTGCACTATGTAGGTTACCTAGCAGGCACTTGGACTATCTAGGTTAACTAGCGTGCACTTGGACTATGTAGGTTAACTAGAGGACACTTGGATTATCTAGGTTAACTAGTCGGCCCTTGGACTATGTAGGTTAACTAGCAGGCACTTGGACAATCTAGGTTAACTAGCGGGCACTTGGACAATCTAGGTTAACTAGCGGGCACCTGGACTATCAATGTTAACAAGTGAGCCCTTGGATTATGTAGGTTATCTAGCGGGCACTTGGACTATATAGGTTACCTAGCGGGCACTTGAACTATGTAGGTTACCTAGTGGGCACTTGGACTATCTAGGTTAACGAACGGGCACTTGGAATATGCAGGTAACCTAGCGGGAACTTCTACAGTCTAGGTTACCTAGTGAGCACTTGGACTTCTAGGTCAACGAACGAGCTCTTGGACTATGTAGGTTGCCAAGCGGGCACTTGACTATCCAGGTTAGGTAACGGGCACTTGGACTATCTAGGTTACCTAGCGGGAACTTCATCAATGTAAGTTACCTAGCGGGCACTTGGACTATCTAGGTTACCTAACGGGCACTTTGACTATCTAGGTTACCTAGCGGGCACTTGGACTCTAGGTTACAAAGCGGGTACTTGGACTATCTAGGTTACCTAGCGGGCACTTGGACTATCTAGGTTACCTAGCGGGCCCTTGGACTATGTAGGTGACCTAGCGGGCACTTGGACTATGTAGGATCCCTATCGGACATTTGGACTACTTAGGTTAACTAGCGGGCACTTGGACTATCTAGGTTAAAGAACGGGCACTTGGACTATGTAGGTAACCTAGCGGGCACTTGGACAGTCTAGGTTACCTAGAGGGCTCTTGGACTGTCTAGGTTAACGAACGGGCACTTGGACTATGTAGGTTACCTAGCGGGCACTTGGACTATGTAGGATCCCTAAAAGACATTTGGACTACTTAGGTTAACTAGCGGGCACTTGGACTATCTAGGTTAACGAAAGGGCACTTGGACTATGTAGGTTACCTAGCGGGCACTTGGACTAATTAGGATTCCTATCTTACATTTGGACTACTTAGGTTAACTAGCGGGCACTTGGACTATCTAGGTTAACTATGGGGCACTTGGACTATCTAGGTCAACTAGCGGGCCCTTGTACTATGTAGGTTAACTAGCGAGCACTTGGACTATCTAGGTTAACTAGCGTACCTTGAACTATGTAGGTTAACTAGCGGGCCCTTAGACTATGTAGTTTCCCTATTGGGCACTTGGACTATGTAGGTTAACTAACGGGCACTTGGACTGTCTATGTTACCTAGCGGGCACTTGGATTATCTAGGTTAACGAACGGGCACTTGGAGTATGTAGGTTACCTAGCCGCCATTTTGTCTATCTAGGTTAGATAACAGGCACTTGGACTATCTAGGTTCCCTAGGGGGCACTTGTACTATCTAGGTTACTTAGCTGGCACTTGGACTATGTAGGTCAACTAGCGGGCCCTTGGACTACCTAGGTTAGCTAACGGGCACTTAGATTATGTAGGTTAACTAGGGGGCACTTGGAATATGTACGTTAACTAGCGGACACTTGCACTATATAGGTTAACTAGCGGGCCCATGGACTATGTAGGTATATTATCGGGCCCTTGGACTATCTAGGTTCCCTAAAGGGCACTTGGACTATCTAGTTTACCGAACGGGCACTTGCACTATCTAGGTTACCTAGCGGGCACTTGGACTATGTACGTTCCCTAGGGGCACTTGGACTATCTATATTAACTAGCGGGCACGAGGAATATGTAGGTTAACTAGCGGACACTTGCACTATGTAGGTTACCTAGCAGGCACTTGGACTATCTAGGTTAACTAGCGGGCACTTGTACTATCAAAGTTAACAAGTGAGCCCTTGGACTATGTAGGTTAACTAGCAGGCCCTTGGACTACATAGGTTACCTAGCGGGCACTTGTACTATGTATGTTAACTAGAGGACACTTTGACTATCTAAGTTAACTAGTGTGCCCTTAGACTATGTAGGTTAAATAGCAGGCACTTGGACAATCTAGGTTAACTACGGGCACTGGACGATCTAGGTTAACTAGCGGCCACTTGGACTATCAAAGTTAACAAGTGAGCCCTTGGACTATGTAGGTTAGCTAGCGGGCCCTTGGACTATCTAGGTTAACGAACGCGCACTTGGAATATGCAGGTAACCTAGCAGGCACTTGGACTATCTAGGTTAGGTAATGGGCACTTGGACAATCTAGGTTACCTAGCGGGCACTTGGACTATGTAGGTTACCTAGCGGGCACTTGGACTTCTAGATTAACGAACGGGCTCTTGGACTATGTAGGTTGCCTAACGGGCACTTGGACTATCTAGGTTAGGTAACGGGCACTTGGACTATCTAGGTTAACGAACGGGCACTTGGACTATGTAGGTAACCTAGCGGGCACTTGGACAGTCTAGGTTACCTAGCGGGCACTTGGACTATCTAGGTTAACGAACGGGAACTTGGACTATGTAGGTTACCTAGCGGGCATTTGGACTATGTAGGATCCCTATCGGACATTTGGACTACTTAGGATACCTAGCGGGCACTTGGACTATCTATGTTAACTAGCGGGCACTTGGACTATCTAGGTCAACTAGCGGGCCCTTGTACTATGTAGGTTAACTAGCGAGCACTTGGACTATCTAGGTTAACTAGCGGACCTTGGACTATGTAGGTTAACGAGCGGGCCCTTGGACTATGTAGGTTAACTAGCGGGCACTTGGACGATCTAGGTTAACTAGAGGGCACTTGGACTATCTAGGTTACCTAGCGGGCACTTGGACTATGTGGGTTCCCTAGCGGGCATTTGGACTATATTGATAACCTAGCGGGCACTTAGACTTTGTAGGTTACCTAGCGGGCACTTGGATTATCTAGGTTAACGAACGGGCACTTGGAGTATGTAGGTTACCTAGCCGCCACTTTGACTATCTAGGTTAGATAACAGGCACTTGGACTATCTAGGTTACCTAGCGGGCACTTGGACTATGTAGGCTAACTTGGGAGCCCTTGGACGATCTAGGTTACCTAGCGGGTACTTGAACTATCTAGGTTAACTAGCGGGTACTTGGAGTACGTAGGTTACCTATCGGGCTGTTGGACTATCTAGGTTACCTAGCGGGCACTTGGATTATCTAGGTTAACTCACGGGCACTTGGACTATGTAGGTTAACTAGCGGGCATTTGGACTATGTAGGTTACCTAGCGGTCACTTGGACTATGTAGGTTCCCTATCGGGCACTTGGAGAATGTAGGTTAACTAGGGGGCACTAGGACAATGTAGGTTACCTAGCAGGCCTTTGGACTATCTAGGTTACCTAGGGGGACCTTGGACTATGTAGGTTAACTAGTGGGCACTTGGACTATCTAGGTTACCTAGCAGGCACTTGGACTATGTAGGTTACCTAGCGGGCACTTGGACTTCTAGATTAACGAACGGGCTCTTGGACTATGTAGGTTGCCTAACGGGCACTTGGACTATCTAGGTTAGGTAACGGGCACTTGGACTATCTAGGTTAACGAACGGGCACTTGGACTATGTAGGTAACCTAGCGGGCACTTGGACAGTCTAGGTTACCTAGCGGGCACTTGGACTATCTAGGTTAACGAACGGGCACTGGGACTATGTAGGTTACCTAGCGGGCACTTGGACTATGTAGGATCCCTATCGGACATTTGGACTACTTAGGATACCTAGCGGGCACTTGGACTATCTATGTTAACTAGCGGGCACTTGGACTATCTAGGTCAACTAGCGGGCCCTTGTACTATGTAGGTTAACTAGCGAGCACTTGGACTATCTAGGTTAACTAGCGGACCTTGGACTATGTAGGTTAACGAGCGGGCCCTTGGACTATGTAGGTTAACTAGCGGGCACTTGGACGATCTAGGTTAACTAGAGGGCACTTGGA
Organism: Tenrec ecaudatus; assembly: GCF_050624435.1. Taxonomy (NCBI): domain Eukaryota; kingdom Metazoa; phylum Chordata; class Mammalia; order Afrosoricida; family Tenrecidae; genus Tenrec; species Tenrec ecaudatus. The sequence continues at coordinate 34,756 of NW_027459226.1, read as the reverse complement.
CTATCTAGGTTACCTAGCGGGCACTTGGACTATGTAGGTTCCCTAGCGGGCATTTGGACTATATTGATAACCTAGCGGGCACTTAGACTTTGTAGGTTACCTAGCGGGCACTTGGATTATCTAGGTTAACGAATGGGCACTTGGAGTATGTAGGTTACCTAGCCGCCACTTTGACTATCTAGGTTAGATAACAGGCACTTGGACTATCTAGGTTCCCTAGGGGGCACTTGTACTATCTAGGTTACCTAGCTGGCACTTGGACTATGTAGGTCAACTAGCGGGCCCTTGGACTACCTAGGTTAGCTAACGGGCACTTAGATTATGTATGTTAACTAGGGGGCACTTGGAATATGTACGTTAACTAGCGGACACTTGCACTATATAGGTTAACTAGCGGGCCCATGGACTATGTAGGTTTATTATCGGGCCCTTGGACTATCTAGGTTCCCTAAAGGGCACTTGGACTATCTAGGTTACCGAACGGGCACTTGGACTATCTAGGTAACCTAGCGGGCTATTGGACTATGTAGGCTAACTAGGGGGCCCTTGGACGATCTAGGTTACTTAGCGGGTACTTGAACTATCTAGGTTAACTAGCGGGTACTTGGACTATGTACGTTCCCTAGGGGCACTTGGACTATCTATGTTAACTAGCGGGCACGAGGAATATGTAGGTTAACTAGTGGACACTTGCACTATGTAGGTTACCTAGCAGGCACTTGGACTATCTAGGTTAACTAGCGGGCACTTGGACTATCAAAGTTAACAAGTGAGCCCTTGGACTATGTAGGTTAACTAGCAGGCCCTTGGACTACCTAGTTTACCTAGCGGGCACTTGGACAATGTATGTTAACTAGAGGACACTTTGACTATCTAAGTTAACTAGTGTGCCCTTAGACTATGTAGGTTAAATAGCAGGCACTTGGACAATCTAGGTTAACTAGCGGGCACTGGACGATCTAGGTTAACTAGCGGCCACTTGGACTATCAAAGTTAACAAGTGAGCCCTTGGACTATGTAGGTTAGCTAGCGGGCCCTTGGACTATCTAGGTTAACGAACGCGCACTTGGAATATGCAGGTAACCTAGCAGGCACTTGGACTATCTAGGTTAGGTAATGGGCACTTGGACAATCTAGGTTACCTAGCGGGCACTTGGACTATGTAGGTTACCTAGCGGGCACTTGGACTTCTAGATTAACGAACGGGCTCTTGGACTATGTAGGTTGCCTAACGGGCACTTGGACTATCTAGGTTAGGTAACGGGCACTTGGACTATCTAGGTTAACGAACGGGCACTTGGACTATGTAGGTAACCTAGCGGACAATTGTACAGTCTACGTTACCTAGCGGGCACTTGGATTATCTAGGTTAACGAACGGGCACTTGGAGTATGTAGGTTACCTAGCCGCCACTTTGACTATCTAGGTTAGATAACAGGCACTTGGACTATCTAGGTTACCTAGCGGGCACTTGGACTATGTAGGCTAACTTGGGAGCCCTTGGACGATCTAGGTTACCTAGCGGGTACTTGAACTATCTAGGTTAACTAGCGGGTACTTGGAGTACGTAGGTTACCTATCGGGCTGTTGGACTATCTAGGTTACCTAGCGGGCACTTGGATTATCTAGGTTAACTCACGGGCACTTGGACTATGTAGGTTAACTAGCGGGCATTTGGACTATGTAGGTTACCTAGCGGTCACTTGGACTATGTAGGTTCCCTATCGGGCACTTGGAGAATGTAGGTTAACTAGGGGGCACTAGGACAATGTAGGTTACCTAGCAGGCCTTTGGACTATCTAGGTTAACTAGGGGGACCTTGGACTATGTAGGTTAACTAGTGGGCACTTGGACTATCTAGGTTACCTAGCAGGCACTTGGACTATGTAGGTTACCTAGCGGGCACTTGGACTTCTAGATTAACGAACGGGCACTTGGACTATCTAGGTTAACGAACGGGCACTTGGACTATGTAGGTAACCTAGCGGGCACTTGGACAGTCTAGGTTACCTAGCGGGCACTTGGACTATCTAGGTTAACGAACGGGCACTTGGACTATGTAGGTTACCTAGCGGGCACTTGGACTATGTAGGATCCCTATCGGACATTTGGACTGCTTAGGATACCTAGCGGGCACTTGGACTATCTATGTTAACTAGCGGGCACTTGGACTATCTAGGTCAACTAGCGGGCCCTTGTACTATGTAGGTTAACTAGCGAGCACTTGGACTATCTAGGTTAACTAGCGGACCTTGGACTATGTAGGTTAACGAGCGGGCCCTTGGACTATGTAGGTTAACTAGCGGGCACTTGGACGATCTAGGTTAACTAGAGGGCACTTGGACTATCTAGGTTACCTAGCGGGCACTTGGACTATGTAGGTTCCCTAGCGGGCATTTGGACTATATTGATAACCTAGCGGGCACTTAGACTTTGTAGGTTACCTAGCGGGCACTTGGATTATCTAGGTTAACGAACGGGCACTTGGAGTATGTAGGTTACCTAGCCGCCACTTTGACTATCTAGGTTAGATAACAGGCACTTGGACTATCTAGGTTCCCTAGGGGGCACTTGTACTATCTAGGTTACCTAGCTGGCACTTGGACTATGTAGGTCAACTAGCGGGCCCTTGGACTACCTAGGTTAGCTAACGGGCACTTAGATTATGTAGGTTAACTAGGGGGCACTTGGAATATGTACGTTAACTAGCGGACACTTGCACTATATAGGTTAACTAGCGGGCCCATGGACTATGTAGGTTTATTATCGGGCCCTTGGACTATCTAGGTTCCCTAAAGGGCACTTGGACTATCTAGGTTACCGAACGGGCACTTGGACTATCTAGGTAACCTAGCGGGCTATTGGACTATGTAGGCTAACTAGGGGGCCCTTGGACGATTTAGGTTACTTAGCGGGTACTTGAACTATCTAGGTTAACTAGCGGGTACTTGGACTATGTACGTTCCCTAGGGGCACTTGGACTATCTATGTTAACTAGCGGGCACGAGGAATATGTAGGTTAACTAGTGGACACTTGCACTATGTGGGTTACCTAGCAGGCACTTGGACTATCTAGGTTAACTAGCGGGCACTTGGACTATCAAAGTTAACAAGTGAGCCCTTGGACTATGTAGGTTAACTAGCAGGCCCTTGGACTACCTAGTTTACCTAGCGGGCACTTGGACTATGTATGTTAACTAGAGGACACTTTGACTATCTAAGTTAACTAGTGTGCCCTTAGACTATGTAGGTTAAATAGCAGGCACTTGGACAATCTAGGTTAACTAGCGGGCACTGGACGATCTAGGTTAACTAGCGGCCACTTGGACTATCAAAGTTAACAAGTGAGCCCTTGGACTATGTAGGTTAGCTAGCGGGCCCTTGGACTATCTAGGTTAACGAACGCGCACTTGGAATATGCAGGTAACCTAGCAGGCACTTGGACTATCTAAGTTAGGTAATGGGCACTTGGACAATCTAGGTTACCTAGCGGGCACTTGGACTATGTAGGTTACCTAGCGGGCACTTGGACTTCTAGATTAACGAACGGGCTCTTGGACTATGTAGGTTGCCTAACGGGCACTTGGACTATCTAGGTTAGGTAACGGGCACTTGGACTATCTAGGTTAACGAACGGGCACTTGGACTATGTAGGTAACCTAGCGGGCACTTGGACAGTCTAGGTTACCTAGCGGGCACTTGGACTATGTAGGTTACCTAGCGGGCACTTGGACTATGTAGGATCCCTATCGGACATTTGGACTACTTAGGATACCTAGCGGGCACTTGGACTATCTATGTTAACTAGCGGGCACTTGGACTATCTAGGTCAACTAGCGGGCCCTTGTACTATGTAGGTTAACTAGCGAGCACTTGGACTATCTAGGTTAACTAGCGGACCTTGGACTATGTAGGTTAACTAGCGGGCACTTGGACGATCTAGGTAAACTAGAGGGCACTTGGACTATCTAGGTTACCTAGCGGGCACTTGGACTATGTAGGTTCCCTAGCGGGCATTTGGACTATATTGATAACCTAGCGGGCACTTAGACTTTGTAGGTTACCTAGCGGGCACTTGGAATATCTAGGTCAACTACGGGCCCTTGTACTATGTAGGTTAACTAGCGAGCACTTGGACTATCTAGGTTAACTAGCGGACCTTGGACTATGTAGGTTAACGACCGGGCCCTTGCACTATATAGGTTAACTAGCGAGCACTTGGACTATCTAGGTTAACTAGCGGACCTTGGACTACGTAGGTCAACTAGTGGGCCCTTGGACCATGTAGGTTAACTAGCGGGCACTTGGATGATCTAGGTTAACTAGAGGGCACTTGGCCTATCTAGGTTAACTAGCATGCACTTGAACTATCTAGGTTAACTAGCGGGCACTTGGATGATCAATGTTAACTAGCGGGCACTTGGACTATCTAGGTTAGCTTACGGGCACTTGGACTAAGTACGTCCCCTAGTGGGCACTTGGACTATCTAGGTTACCTAGCTGGCACTTGGACTATGAATGTTCCCTAGCGGGCAATTTGATTATCTAGGTTACCTAGCGGGCACTTGGACTATGTAGGTCAACTAGCGGGCCCTTGGACTATCTAGGTTAGCTAACTGGCACTTGGACTATGTAGGTTAACCAGCGGACACTTGCACGATCTAGGTTAACTAGCGGGGTCTTGCACTATGTAGGTTAACTAGCAGGCACTTGGACGATCTCGGTTAGCTAACTGGCACTTAGATTATGTAGGTTAACTAGCGGGAACTTGGAATATCTAGGTTAATTAGCGGGCACTTCGACTATCTAGGTTAACTAGTGGGCACTTGGACGATATAGGTTAACTAGCGGGCACTTGGATTATCTAAGTTAACTAGCGGGCACTTGGACGATATAGATTAACTAGCGGGCACTTGGATTATCTATGTTACCTAGCGGGCACTTGGACTATGTAGGGTCCCTAGCGGACATTTGGACTATATAGATAACCTAGTGCGCACTTAGACTCTGTAGGTTACCTAGCGGGCACTTGGACTATCTAGGTTACCAAGCGGGCACTTGGACTATCTAGGTTAACTAACGGGCACTTGGACTATGTAGGTTCCCTATTGGGCACTTGGAGAATGTAGGTTTACTAGGGGGCACTAGGACTATGAAGGTTACCTAGCGGGCCCTTGGACTATCTAGGTTACCTAAGGGGCATTTGGACTATGTAGGCTCCCTAGCGGGCATTTGGATTATATAGATTACCTAGCGGGCACTTAGACTTTGTAGGTTACCTAGCGGGCACTTGGACTATCTAGGTTACCTAGCTGGCACTTGAACTATCTACGTTACCTAGCGGGTTCTTGGAATATGTAGGTTACCTAGGGCTGTTGGACTATCTAGGTTACCTAACGGGCACTTGGACTATCTAGGTTAACTAACGGGCACTTGGACTATGTAGGTTCCCTAGCGGGCCCTTGGACTATGTAAATTCCCTAGCGGGCACTTGGACTATGTGGGTTCCCTAGCGGGCATTTGGACTATCTAAGTTACCTAGCGGGCACTTGGACTATGTATGTTCCCTACGGACACTTGAACCATGTAAGTTAACTACCAGGCACTTGGACTATGTAGGTTAACTACCGGGCACTTGCACTATCTAGGTAACCTAGCGGGCACTTGGACTATGTACGTTCCCTAGCGGGCACTTGGACTATCTATGTTAACTAGCGGGCATTTGGACTATGTAGGTTAACTAGGGGACACTTGCACTATGTAGGTTACCTAGCGGCACTTGGACTATCTAGGTTAACTAGCGGGCACTTGGACTATCTAAGTTAACTAGCGTGCACTTGGACTATGTATGTTCCTTAGCGGGCACTTGGACTATCTAGTTTACCTAGCGGGCACATGGACTATGTAGGTTAACGAGCGAGCACTTGGACTCTAGGTTACCTAGCGGGCACTTGGACTATCTAGGTTACCTGGCGGGCCCTTGGACTATGTAGGTTTCCTAGCGGGCACTTGGAGTATCTAGGTTAACGAACAGGCACTTTGACTATGTAGGTTCCCTACGGGCATTTGGACAATATAGATAACCTAGCGGGCACTTAGACTCTGTAGGTTACCTAGCGGGCACTTGGACTATCTAGGTTACCTAACTGGTACTTGAACTATCTACATTACCTAGCGGGTTCTTGGAGTATGTAGGTTACCTAGCGGGTTGTTGGACTATCTAGGTTACCAAGCGGGCACTTGGACTATCTAGGTTAACTAACGGGCACTTGGACTATGTAGTTTCCCTATTGGGCACTTGGAGAATGTAGGTTAACTAGGGGGCACTAGGACTATGTAGGTTACCTAGCGGGCCCTTCGACTATCTAGGTTACCTAGCGGACATTTGGACTATGGAGGCTCCCTAGCGGGCATTTGGACTATATAGATTACCTAGCGGGCACTTGGAATATGTAGGTTAACTAGCGGACACTTGCACTATGTAGGTTACTTAGCAGGCACTTGGACTATCTGGGTTATCTAGCGGGCACTTGGACTATCTAGGTTAACTAGCGTGCACTTGGACTATGTAGGTTCCTTAGCGGGCACTTGGACTATGAAGGTTAACTAGCGTGCCCTTGGACTATCTAGGTTACGTAGCGGGCACTTGGTATGTAGGTTAACTAGAGGGCACTTGGACTATGTAGGTTAACTTGAGGACACTTGGACTATCTAGGTTAACTAGCGGGCTCTTGGACTATCTAAGTTACCTAGCGGGCACTTGGACTATATAGGTTACCTAGCGGGCACTTGGACTATGTAGGTTACCTAGTGGGCACTTGGACTATCTAGGTTAACGAACGGGCACTTGGAATATGCAGGTAACCTAGCGGGCACTTGGACTGTCTAGGTTACCTAGCGGGCACTAGACTTCTAGGTTAACGAACGGGCACTTGGACTATGTAGGTTGCTTACTGGGCACTTGTACTATCTAGGTTATGGAACGGGCACTTGGACTATCTAGGTTACCCAGCGGGAACTTGGACAATGTAAGTTACCTAGAGGGTACTTGGACTATCTAGGTTACATAGCGGGCACTTGGACTATGTAGGTTAACTCCGAGCACTTGGACTCTAGTTTACCTAGCGGGCACTTGGACTATCTAAGTTAACGAACGGACACTTGGACTATGTAGGTTACCTAGCGGGCACTTGGACTATCTAGGTTAGGTAACGGGCACTTGGACTATCTAGGTTACCTAGCGGGCATTTGGACTATGTAGGCTCCCTAGCGGGCATTTGGACTATATAGATAACCTAGCGGGCACTTGGACTATATAGGTTACCTAGCGGGCACTTGGACTATGTAGGTTACCTAGTGGGCACTTGGACTATCTAAGTTAACGAACGGGCACTTGGATTATGCAGGTAACCTAGCGGGCACTTGGACTATGTAGGATCCCTATCGGACATTTGTACTACTTAGGTTAACTAGCAGGCACTTTGACTATCTAGGTTAACTAGCGGGCCCTTGCACTATGTAGGTTAACTAGCGGGCACTTGGACTATGTAGGTTAACTAGCGGGCACTTGGACTATCTAGGTTTCCTAGCAGGCACTTGGACTATGTACATACCCTAGTGCGCACTTTGACTATCTAGGTTACCTAGAGGGCACTTGGATTATGTACGTCCCCTAGTGGGCAATTGGACTATCTAGGTTAACTAACGGGCACTAGAACTATCTAGGTTAACTAGCGGGCACTTGGACTATCTAGGTTACCTAGCAGGCACTTGGATTATGAAGGATCCCAAGCGGGCACTTGGACAATCTAGTTTAACTAGCGGGCACTTGGACAATCTAGGTTAACTTGCGGGCACTTGGACTATCAAAGTAAATAACTGAGCCCTTGGACTATGTAGATTAACTAGCGGGCCCTTGGACTATCTAGGTTACCTAGCAGGCACTTGGACTATATAGGTTACCTAGCGGGCACGTGGACTATGTAGGTTACCTAGTGGGCACTTGGACAATCTAGGTTACCTAGCAGGCACTTTGACTATCTAGGTTAACTAACGGGCCCTTGGACTATGTAGGTTGCCTAGCGGGCACTTGGAATATGTAGGTTCCCTAGTGGGCACTTGGATTATGTAGGTTCCCTATCGGACACTTGGAATATGTAGGTTCCCTATCGGGCACTTGGACTATGTAGGTTAACTAGCGGGCACTTGGACTGTCTAGGTAACCTAGCGGGCACTTGGACTATCTAGGTTAACGAACGGGCACTTGGACTCTGTAGGTAACCTAGCGGGCACTTGGACTGTCTAGGTTACCTAGCGGGCACTTTGAGTATCTATGTCAACGAATGAGCACTTGGACTATGTAGGTTAGCTATCGGGCACATGGACTATGTAGTATCCCTATCGGACATTTGTACTACTTAGGTTAACTAGCGGGCACTTTGACTATCAAGGTTAACTAGCGGGCACTTTGACTATCAAGGTCAACTAGCGGGCCCTTGTACTATGTAGGTTAACTAGCGGGCACTTGGACTATCTAGGTTAACTAGCGGACCTTGGACTATGTAGGTTAACTAGCGGGCCTTTGGACGATCTAGGTTAACTAGAGGGCACTTGGCCTATCTAGGTTAACTAGCATGCACTTGGACTATCTAGGTTAACTAGCGGGCACTTGGATGATCAATGTTAACTAGCGGGCACTTGGACTATCTAGGTTATCTTACGGGCACTTGGACTAAATACGTCCCCTAGTGGGCACATGGACTATCTAGATTAACTAACGGGCACTAGGACTATCTAGGTTAACTAGCGGGCACTTGGACTATCTAGGTTACCTAGCTGGCACTTGGACTATGAATGTTCCCTAGCGGGCACTTGGACTATGTAGGTCAACTAGCGGGCCCATGGAAAATCTAGGTTAGCTAACTGGCACTTGGACTATGTAGGTTAACTAGCGGACACTTGCATGATCTAGGTTAACTAGTGGGCCCTTGCACTATGTAGGTTAACTAGCGGGCACTTGGAATATCTAGGTTAACTAGCGGGCACTTGGACTATCTAGGTTAACTAGCGGGCATTTGGATGATATAGGTTAACTAGCGGGCACTTGGACTATCTAGGTTAACTAGCGGGCACTTGGACTATCTAGGTTAACTAGCGGGCACTTGAACTATGTACATACCCCAGCGGGCACTTGGATTATCTAGGTTAACTAGCGGGCACTGGGACTATGTAGGTAAATTAGCGGGCACTTGGACTATGTAGGTTAACTAGCGGGCCCTTGGACTATCTAGGTTAACTAGTGGGCACTTGGACTATCTAGGTTAACTAGCGGGCACTTGGACTATCTAGATTAACTAGCGGACCCTTGGACTATGTAGTTTCCCTAGCGGGCATTTGGATTATTTAGGTTGCCTAGTGGGCATTTGGACTATGTAGGTTACCTAGCGGGCACTTGGACTATGTAGGTTAACTAGAAGGCACTTGGACTATCAAGGTTACCTAGCTGGCCCTTGGACTATGTAGGTAACCTAGCAGGCACTTGGACTGTCTAGGTTCCCTAGCGGGCCCTTGGACTATGTAAATTCCCTAGCGGGCACTTGGACTATGTGGGTTCCCTAGCGGGCATTTGGACTATCTAGGTTACCTAGCGGGCACTTGGACTATGTATGTTCCCTACGGACACTTGAACTATGTAAGTTAACTACCAGGCACTTGGACTATGTAGGTTAACTAGCGGGCCCTTGGCTATCTAGGTTACCTAGCGGGCACTTGGACTATGTAGGTTAACTACCGGGCACTTGCACTATCTAGGTTACCTAGCGGGCACTTGGACTATGTACGTTCCCTAGCGGGCACTTGGACTATCTATGTTAACTAGCGGGCATTTGGACTATGTAGGTTAACTAGGGGACACTTGCACTATGTAGGTTACCTAGCGGCACTTGGACTATGTACATACCCTAGCGGGCACTTGGACTATCTAGGTTACCTAGCGGGCACTTGGACTATCTAGGTTAACTAGCGGGCACTTGGACTATCTAGATTAACTAGCGGGCCCTTCGACTATGTAGTTTCCCTAGCGGGCATTTGGATTATTTAGGTTGCCTAGTGGGCACTTGGACTTTGTAGGTTACCTAGCGGGCACTTGGACTATGTAGGTTAACTAGAAGGCTCTTGGACTATCAAGGTTACCTAGCTGGCCCTTGGACTATGTAGGTAACCTAGCAGGCACTTGGACTGTCTAGGTTACCTAGCGGGCACTTGGCCTATCTAGGTTAAAGAACTGGCTCTTGTACTATGTAGGTTAACTAGCGGACACTTCGACTATCTAGGTTCGCTAACGGGCAATTGGACTATCTAGGTTACCTAGCGGGCACTTCGACTACGTAGGTTCCCTAGCGGGCACTTGGACTATTTAGGTTACCTAGCAGGCACTTTGACTATCTAGGTTAACTAACGGGCACTTGGACCATGTAGGTTGCCTAGCGAGCACTTGGACTATGTAGGTTCCCTAGCGGGCACTTGGACTACGTAGGTTCCCTATCGGGTACTTGGACTGTCTAGGTTAACTAGCGGGCAATTGGACTGTCTAGGTTACCTAGTGGGCACTTGGACTATGTAGTTTACCTAGCAGGCACTTGGACTATGTAGGTCAACTAGCGAGCACTTGGACTATCTAGGTTACCTAGAGGGCACTTGGACTATGTATGTTCCCTAGCGGGCACTTGTGCTATGTACGTTACCTAGCGGGCACTTGGACTAGATTGGTTAATGAACGGGCACTTGGACTATGTAGGTAACCTAATGGTCACTTGGACTGTCTAGGTTACCTAGCGGGGACTTGGACTATGTAGGTTAACTAGCGGGCACTTGGACTATGTAGGAACCCTATCGGACATTTGTACTACTTAGGTTACCTAGCGGGCACTTGGACTATGTATGTTCCCTAAGGACACTTGAACTATGTAAGTTAACTACCAGGCACTTGGACTATGTAGGTTAACTAGCGGGCCCTTGGACTATCTAGGTTACCTAGCGGGCACTTGGACTATGTAGGTTAACTACCGGGCACTTGCACTATCTAGGTTACCTAGCAGGCACTTGGACTATGTACGTTCCTTAGCGGGCACTAGGACTATCTATGTTAACTAGCGGGCATTTGGACTATGTAGGTTAACTAGGGGACACTTGCACTATGTAGGTTACCTAGCGGCACTTGGACTATACATACCCTAGCGGGCACTTGGACTATCTAGGTTAACTAGCGGGCACTTGGACTATCTAGGTTAACTAGCGGGCACTTGAACTATGTACATACCCCAGCGGGCACTTGGATTATCTAGGTTAACTAGCGGGCACTGGGACTATGTAGGTAAATTAGCGGGCACTTGGACTATGTAGGTTAACTAGCGGGCCCTTGGACTATCTAGGTTAACTAGTGGGCACTTGGACTATCTAGGTTAACTAGCGGGCACTTGGACTATCTAGATTAACTAGCGGACCCTTGGACTATGTAGTTTCCCTAGCGGGCATTTGGATTATTTAGGTTGCCTAGTGGGCATTTGGACTATGTAGGTTACCTAGCGGGCACTTGGACTATGTAGGTAACCTAGCAGGCACTTGGACTGTCTAGGTTCCCTAGCGGGCCCTTGGACTATGTAAATTCCCTAGCGGGCACTTGGACTATGTGGGTTCCCTAGCGGGCATTTGGACTATCTAGGTTACCTAGCGGGCACTTGGACTATGTATGTTCCCTACGGACACTTGAACTATGTAAGTTAACTACCAGGCACTTGGACTATGTAGGTTAACTAGCGGGCCCTTGGCTATCTAGGTTACCTAGCGGGCACTTGGACTATGTAGGTTAACTACCGGGCACTTGCACTATCTAGGTTACCTAGCGGGCACTTGGACTATGTACGTTCCCTAGCGGGCACTTGGACTATCTATGTTAACTAGCGGGCATTTGGACTATGTAGGTTAACTAGGGGACACTTGCACTATGTAGGTTACCTAGCGGCACTTGGACTATGTACATACCCTAGCGGGCACTTGGACTATCTAGGTTACCTAGCGGGCACTTGGACTATCTAGGTTAACTAGTGGGCACTTGGACTATCTAGATTAACTAGCGGGCCCTTGGACTATGTAGTTTCCCTAGCGGGCATTTGGATTATTTAGGTTGCCTAGTGGGCACTTGGACTTTGTAGGTTACCTAGCGGGCACTTGGACTATGTAGGTTAACTAGAAGGCACTTGGACTATCAAGGTTACCTAGCTGGCCCTTGGACTATGTAGGTAACCTAGCAGGCACTTGGACTGTCTACGTTACCTAGCGGGCACTTGGCCTATCTAGGTTAAAGAACTGGCTCTTGTACTATGTAGGTTAACTAGCGGACACTTCGACTATCTAGGTTCGCTAACGGGCAATTGGACTATCTAGGTTACCTAGCGGGCACTTCGACTACGTAGGTTCCCTAGCGGGCACTTGGACTATTTAGGTTACCTAGCAGGCACTTTGACTATCTAGGTTAACTAACGGGCACTTGGACCATGTAGGTTGCCTAGCGAGCACTTGGACTATGTAGGTTCCCTAGCGGGCACTTGGACTACGTAGGTTCCCTATCGGGTACTTGGACTGTCTAGGTTAACTAGCGGGCAATTGGACTGTCTAGGTTACCTAGTGGGCACTTGGACTATGTAGTTTACCTAGCAGGCACTTGGACTATGTAGGTTAACTAGCGGGCACTTGGACTATCTAGGTTACCTAGAGGGCACTTGGACTATGTATGTTCCCTAGCGGGCACTTGTGCTATGTACGTTACCTAGCGGGCACTTGGACTAGATTGGTTAATGAACGGGCACTTGGACTATGTAGGTAACCTAATGGTCACTTGGACTGTCTAGGTTACCTAGCGGGGACTTGGACTATGTAGGTTAACTAGCGGGCACTTGGACTATGTAGGAACCCTATCGGACATTTGTACTACTTAGGTTACCTAGCGGGCACTTGGACTATCTAGGTTACCAAGCGGGCACTTGGACTATGCAGGTTAACTAGCAGGCACTTGGACTATCTAGGTTAACTAGCTGACCTTGGACTATGTAGATTAACTAGCGAGCACTTGTTCTACGTAGGTTACCTAGTGGGCACTTGGACTATCTAGGTTACCTAGCAGGCACTTGGACTATGTACGTTCCTTAGCGGGCACTAGGACTATCTTTGTTAACTAGCGGGCATTTGGACTATGTAGGTTAACTAGGGGACACTTGCACTATGTAGGTTACCTAGCGGCACTTGGACTATACATACCCTAGCGGGCACTTGGACTATCTAGGTTAACTAGCGGGCACTTGGACTATCTAGGTTAACTAGCGGGCACTTGAACTATGTACATACCCCAGCGGGCACTTGGATTATCTAGGTTAACTAGCGGGCACCGGGACTATGTAGGTAAATTAGCGGGCACTTGGACTATGTAGGTTAACTAGCGGGCCCTTGGACTATCTAGGTTAACTAGTGGGCACTTGGACTATCTAGGTTAACTAGTGGGCACTTGGACTATCTAGATTAACTAGCGGACCCTTGGACTATGTAGTTTCCCTAGCGGGCATTTGGATTATTTAGGTTGCCTAGTGGGCATTTGGACTATGTAGGTTACCTAGCGGGCACTTGGACTATGTAGGTTAACTAGAAGGCACTTGGACTATCAAGGTTACCTAGCTGGCCCTTGGACTATGTAGGTAACCTAGCAGGCACTTGGACTGTCTAGGTTCCCTAGCGGGCCCTTGGACTATGTAAATTCCCTAGCGGGCACTTGGACTATGTGGGTTCCCTAGCGGGCATTTGGACTATCTAGGTTACCTAGCGGGCACTTGGACTATGTATGTTCCCTACGGACACTTGAACTATGTAAGTTAACTACCAGGCACTTGGACTATGTAGGTTAACTAGCGGGCCCTTGGCTATCTAGGTTACCTAGCGGGCACTTGGACTATGTAGGTTAACTACCGGGCACTTGCACTATCTAGGTTACCTAGCGGGCACTTGGACTATGTACGTTCCCTAGCGGGCACTTGGACTATCTATGTTAACTAGCGGGCATTTGGACTATGTAGGTTAACTAGGGGACACTTGCACTATGTAGGTTACCTAGCGGCACTTGGACTATGTACATACCCTAGCGGGCACTTGGACTATCTAGGTTACCTAGCGGGCACTTGGACTATCTAGGTTAACTAGCGGGCACTTGGACTATCTAGATTAACTAGCGGGCCCTTGGACTATGTAGTTTCCCTAGAGGGCATTTGGATTATTTAGGTTGCCTAGTGGGCACTTGGACTTTGTAGGTTACCTAGCGGGCACTTGGACTATGTAGGTTAACTAGAAGGCACTTGGACTATCAAGGTTACCTAGCTGGCCCTTGGACTATGTAGGTAACCTAGCAGGCACTTGGACTGTCTACGTTACCTAGCGGGCACTTGGCCTATCTAGGTTAAAGAACTGGCTCTTGTACTATGTAGGTTAACTAGCGGACACTTCGACTATCTAGGTTCGCTAACGGGCAATTGGACTATCTAGGTTACCTAGCGGGCACTTCGACTACGTAGGTTCCCTAGCGGGCACTTGGACTATTTAGGTTACCTAGCAGGCACTTTGACTATCTAGGTTAACTAACGGGCACTTGGACCATGTAGGTTGCCTAGCGAGCACTTGGACTATGTAGGTTCCCTAGCGGGCACTTGGACTACGTAGGTTCCCTATCGGGTACTTGGACTGTCTAGGTTAACTAGCGGGCAATTGGACTGTCTAGGTTACCTAGTGGGCACTTGGACTATGTAGTTTACCTAGCAGGCACTTGGACTATGTAGGTTAACTAGCGGGCACTTGGACTATCTAGGTTACCTAGAGGGCACTTGGACTATGTATGTTCCCTAGCGGGCACTTGTGCTATGTACGTTACCTAGCGGGCACTTGGACTAGATTGGTTAATGAACGGGCACTTGGACTATGTAGGTAACCTAATGGTCACTTGGACTGTCTAGGTTACCTAGCGGGGACTTGGACTATGTAGGTTAACTAGCGGGCACTTGGACTATGTAGGAACCCTATCGGACATTTGTACTACTTAGGTTACCTAGCGGGCACTTGGACTATCTAGGTTACCTAGCGGGCACTTGGACTATGCAGGTTAACTAGCGGGCACTTGGATTATCTAGGTTAACTAGCTGACCTTGGACTATGTAGGTTAACTAGCGGGCACTTGGTCTACGTAGGTTACCTAGTGGGCACTTGGACTATCTAAGTTAACGAACGGGCACTTGGAATATGCAGGTAACCTAGCGGGCACTTGGAGTGTCTAGGTTACCTAGCGGGCACTTAGACTTCTAGGTTAACGAACGGGCACTTCGACTATGTACGTTGCTTAGCGGGCACTTGGACTATCTAGGTTAGGTAACGGGCACTTTTAGTATCTAGGTTACCTAGCGGGAACTTGGACTATCTAGGTTACATAGCGGGCACTTGGACTATGTAGGTTAACTAGCGAGTACTTGGACTCTAGGTTACCCAGCGGGCACTTGGTCTATGTAGGTTACCTAGCGGGCACTTGGACTATCTAGGTTACCTAATGGACACTTGGACTATCTAGGTTTTTTAGCGGGCACTTGGACTATGTAGGTTAACTAACGGGCACTTGGACTATATAGGTTACCTAGCGGACCCTTGGACTATGTAGGTTACCTAGCGGGCAGTTGGACTATCTAGGTTAACGAACGTGCATTTGGACTATGTAGGTAACCTAGCGGACAATTGTACAGTCTAGGTTACCTAGTGGGCACTTGGATTATCTAGGTTAACGAAAGGGCACTTGGACTATGTAGGTTACCTAGCGGGCACTTGGATTATCTAGGTTAGCTAACAGGAACTTGGAATATCAAGGTTACCTAGCGGGCACTTGGACTATGTACATACCCTACCGGGCACTTGAAAAATCTAGGTTACCTATCGGGCACTTGAACTATGTACATACCCTAGCGGGCACTTGGATTATCTATGTTAACTAGCCGGCACTTGGACGATCTATGTTAACTAGCGGGCATTTGGACTATGTAGGTTAACTAGGGGACACTTGCACTATGTAGGTTACCTAGCGGCACTTGGACTATACATACCCTAGCGGGCACTTGGACTATCTAGGTTAACTAGCGGGCACTTGAACTATGTACATACCCCAGCGGGCACTTGGATTATCTAGGTTAACTAGCGGGCACTTGGACTATGTAGGTAAATTAGCGGGCACTTGGACTATGTAGGTTAACTAGCGGGCCCTTGGACTATCTAGGTTAACTAGTGGGTACTTGGACTATCTAGGTTAACTAGCAAGCACTTGGACTATCTAGATTAACTAGCGGACCCTTGGACTATGTAGTTTCCCTAGGGGGCATTTGGATTATTTAGGTTGCCTAGTGGGCACTTGGACTATGTAGGTTACCTAGCGGGCACTTGGACTATGTAGGTTAACTAGAAGGCACTTGGACTATCAAGGTTACCTAGCTGGGCCTTGGACTATGTAGGTAACCTAGCAGGCACTTGGACTGTCTAGGTTCCCTAGCGGGCCCTTGGACTATGTAAATTCCCTAGCGGGCACTTGGACTATGTGGGTTCCCTAGTGGGCATTTGGACAATCTAGGTTACCTAGCGGGCACTTGGACTATGTATGTTCCCTACGGACACTTGAACTATGTAAGTTAACTACCAGGCACTTGGACTATGTAGGTTAACTAGCAGGTCCTTGGCTATCTAGGTTACCTAGCGGGCACTTGGTCTATGTAGGTTAACTACCGGGCACTTGCACTATCTAGGTTACCTAGCGGGCACTTGGACTATGTACGTTCCCTAGCGGGCACTTGGACTATCTATGTTAACTAGCGGGCATTTGGACTATGTAGGTTATCTAGGGGACACTTGCACTATGTAGGTTACCTAGCGGCACTTGGACTATGTACATACCCTAGCGGGCACTTGGACTATCTAGGTTACCTAGCGGGCACTTGAACTATGTAGGTAAATTAGCAGGCACTTGGACTATGTAGGTTAACTAGCGGGCCCTTGGACTATCTAGGTTAACTAGCGGGCACTTGGACTATCTAGGTTAACTAGCGGGCACTTGGACTATCTAGATTAACTAGCGGGCCCATGGACTATGTAGTTCCCTAGCGGGCATTTGGATTATTTAGGTTGCCTAGTGGGCACTTGGACTTTGTAGGTTACCTAGCGGGCACTTGGACTATGTAGGTTAACTAGAAGGCACTTGGACTATCAAGGTTACCTAGCTGGCCCTTGGACTATGTAGGTAACCTAGCAGGCACTTGGACTGTCTAGGTTACCTAGCGGGCACTTGGCCTATCTAGGTTAACGAACTGGCTCTTGTACTATGTAGGTTAACTAGCGGACACTTCGACTATCTAGGTTCGCTAACGGGCAATTGGACTATCTAGGTTACCTAGCGGGCACTTCGACTACGTAGGTTCCCTAGCGGGCACTTGGACTATTTAGGTTACCTAGCAGGCACTTTGACTATCTAGGTTAACTAACGGGCACTTGGACCATGTAGGTTGCCTAGCGAGCACTTGGAATATGTAGGTTCCCTAGCGGGCACTTGGACTATGTAGGTACCCTATCGGGTACTTGGACTGTCTAGGTTAACTAGCGGGCAATTGGACTGTCTAGGTTACCTAGTGGGCACTTGGACTATGTAGTTTACCTAGCAGGCACTTGGACTATGTAGGTTAACTAGCGGGCACTTGGACTATCTAGGTTACCTAGAGGGCACTTGGACTATGTATGTTCCCTAGCGGGCACTTGGGCTATGTACATTACCTAGCGAGCACTTGGACTAGATTGGTTAATGAACGGGCACTTGGACTATGTAGATAACCTAATGGTCACTTGGACTGTCTAGGTTACCTAGCGGGGACATGGACTATGTAGGTTAACTAGCGGGCACTTGGACTATGTAGGAACCCTATCGGACATTTGTACTACTTAGGTTACCTAGCGGGCACTTGGACTATGCAGGTTAACTAGCGGGCACTTGGACTATCTAGGTTAACTAGCTGACCTTGGACTATGTAGGTTACCTAGTGGGCACTTGGACTATCTAAGTTAACGAACGGGCACTTGGAATATGCAGGTAACCTAGCGGGCACTTGGAGTGTCTAGGTTACCTAGCGGGCACTTAGACTTCTAGGTTAACGAACGGGCACTTCGACTATGTAGGTTGCTTAGCGGGCACTTGGACTATCTAGGTTAGGTAACGGGCACTTTTAGTATCTAGGTTACCTAGCGGGAACTTGGACTATCTAGGTCACCTAACGGGCACTTTGACTATCTAGGTTACATAGCAGGCACTTGGACTATGTAGGTTAACTAGCGAGTACTTGGACTCTAGGTTACCAACGGGCACTTGGACTATGTAGGTTACCTAGCGGGCACTTGGACTATCTAGGTTACCTAATGGACACTTGGACTATCTAGGTTTTTTAGCGGGCACTTGGACTATGTAGGTTAACTAACGGGCACTTGGACTATATAGGTTACCTAGCGGACCCTTGGATTATGTAGGTTACCAAGCGGGCAGTTGGACTATCTAGGTTAACGAACGTGCATTTGGACTATGTAGGTAACCTAGCGGACAATTGTACAGTCTAGGTTACCTAGCGGGCACTTGGATTATCTAGGTTAACGAAAGGGCACTTGGACTATGTAGGTTACCTAGCGGGCACTTGGATTATCTAGGTTAGCTAACAGGAACTTGGAATATCTAGGTTACCTAGCGGGCACTTGGTCTATGTAGGTTAACTACCGGGCACTTGCACTATCTATGTTACCTAGCGGGCACTTGGACTATGTACGTTCCCTAGCGGGCACTTGGACTATCTATGTTAACTAGCGGGCATTTGGACTATGTAGGTTAACTAGGGGACACTTGCACTATGTAGGTTACCTAGCGGCACTTGGACTATGTACATACCCTAGCGGGCACTTGGACTATCTAGGTTACCTAGCGGGCACTTGGACTATGTAGGTAAATTAGCGGGCACTTGGACTATGTAGGTTAACTAGCGGGCCCTTGGACTATCTAGGTTAACTAGCGGGCACTTGGACTATCTAGGTTAACTAGCGGGCACTTGGACTATCTAGATTAAGTAGCGGGCCCTTGAACAATGTAGATTCCCTAGCGGGCATTTGGATTATTTAGGTTACCTAGTGGGCACTTGGACTTTGTAGGTTACCTAGCGGGCACTTGGACTATGTAGGTTAACTAGAAGGCACTTGGACTATCAAGGTTACCTAGCTGGCCCTTGGACTATGTAGGTAACCTAGCAGGCACTTGGACTGTCTAGGTTACCTAGCGGGCACTTGGCCTATCTAGGTTAACGAACTGGCTCTTGTACTATGTAGGTTAACTAGCGGACACTTCGACTATCTAGGTTCGCTAACGGGCAATTGGACTATCTAGGTTACCTAGCGGGCACTTCGACTACGTAGGTTCCCTAGCGGGCACTTGGACTATTTAGGTTACCTAGCAGGCACTTTGACTATCTAGGTTAACTAACGGGCACTTGGACCATGTAGGTTGCCTAGCGAGCACTTGGACTATGTAGGTTCCCTAGCGGGCACTTGGACTATGTAGGTTCCCTATCCGGTACTTGGACTGTCTAGGTTAACTAGCGGGCAATTGGACTGTCTAGGT